>NC_044393.1:64318332-64515832 GCF_006542625.1 Nomascus leucogenys
ATTAATTCTTAATAGAGTAAAATCTGAAAGAATAATAATCTCAATTAATAGTAAAAATACATGAGATAAAATAAGTGATCTTTATTCAGGTAACCAATTATTTTGATTTTTTTTTTTCGTGAGTTGACATAACTAAGAACTACCTGGAGAAAAGATAGCAATTTTTAGGGTGAGTGTTTTTAAGGTTATATTTTCATATGCGGGAAATGTAAACCGACAAACCATTTAGTCCTTCATAAAGCCTTTAACTATACAAATATCTAAATGATCCTTGAAGATATACCTCAAATTTAATCTTATTACCCTTATTATGATTTTAGTATTTGACTGGTCATCTTTCTCTTTCTAGCGGACACCTTCCCAGATGACTGGGTATATTTAAGGAGTGTGGGAGGCTGGAGAAAAGGAGTGTCCTATGATTCTTATACAAGAGAGGATACTAGGAGCACGGGAGGAGTTTCACCTGTGTCTTATTAAAGATCTGATTCAAACTAGCAAACAGTGGCTTTGTTATTATTATTGAAGACTTCTCACATTTTGGGCTTGCTATAAACTATTTTAACAATGAGACTTTAATGAAGACTAATGCTGAAAACACTGGCCATTTCCAGATTCAACATGCTGTGTTGTGTGGGAAAATAATCACATAAACAAATTCAGATTTTAGTTAGCTGTTACTGGTAACTTACACAATCCATGAAAAAAAAAACAAGTCTCAGGAGAATTAGGTTGTGTTTGAGAGGAGGAGAAAGTGTAGGTCATCGTGGAATAGCACATTTAATAGAGCTTGTTGAGAAAATATTATTGAGGATCACTTTGGTGTAGGCCCTGGGTAACTGAGCAGAGAGAATCATTGGGTTTGGAAACATTGCTTAGCTCTCTCTCAAGAACTAGCACAACCTCTAGCTGATTGTTGTGATTTCTGTTTTCATTCCAAAATGGTCTTGCTTATCAGTAAGCATTTTTGTGGGCATTTTTGTTTTAAAAACCAAGCATCATAGATCAACTAGGGATTGGGCTCAAAATTTAGGAAAAGTACTGGAGACTTCATAAATATAAATATGCTATCTTGTTTTTTGAAAATTATACTTTAAGTTCTAGGGTACATGTGCACAACATGCAGGTTTGTTACATATATATATACATGTGCCATGTTGGTGTGCTGCACCCATTAACTCATCATTTACATTAGGTATATCTCCTAAGGCTATCCCTCCCCACTCCCCCCACCCCATGAAAGGCCCTGGTGTGTGATGTTCCCCACCCTGTGTCCAAGTGTTCTCGTTGTTCAGTTCCCACCTATGAGTGAGAACATGCAGTGTTTGGTTTTCTGTCCTTGCAATAGTTTGCTCAGAATGATGGTTTCTAGCTTCATACATGTCCCTGCAAAAGACATGAACTCATCCTTTTTTATGGCTGCATAGTATTCCATGATGTATATGTGCCACATTTTCTTAATCCAGTCTATCATTGATGGACATTTGGGTTGGTTCCAGGTCTTTGCTATTGTGAATAGTGCCGCACTAAACATACATGTGCGTGTGTCTTTATAGCAGCATGATTTATAATCCTTTGGGTGTATATCCAGTAATGAGATGGCTGGGTCAAATGGTATTTCTGGTTCTAGATCCTTGAGAAATCGCCACACTGTCTTCCACAATGGTTGAACTAGTTTACAGTCCCACCAACAGTGTAAAAGTGTTCCTATTTCTCCATATCCTCTCCAGCACCTGTTGTTTCCTGACTTTTTAATGATCGCCATTCTAACTGGTGTGAGATGGTATCTCATTGTGGGTTTGATTTGCATTTCTCTGATGGCCAGTGATGATGAACATTTTTTCATGTGTCTGTTGGCTGCATAGATGTCTTCTTTTAAGAAGTGTCTGTTCATATCCTTTGCCCACTTTTTGATGGGGTTGTTTGATTTTTTCTTGTAAATTTGTTTGAGTTCTTTGTAGATTCTGGACATTAGCCCTTTGTCAGATGGGTAAATTGTAAAAATTTTCTCCCATTCTGTAGGTTGCCTGTTCACTCTGATGGTAGTTTCTTTTGCTGTGCAGAAGCTCTTCAGTTTAGTTAGATCCCATTTGTCAATGTTGGCTTTTGTTGCCATGGCTTTTGGTGTTTTAGACATGAAGTCCTTGCCCATGCCTATGTCCTGAATGGTATTGCCTAGGTTTTCTTCTAGGGTTTTTATGGTTTTAGGTCTAACATTTAAGTCTTTAATCCATCTTGAATTAATTTTTGTATAAGGTGTAAGGAAATGATCCAGTTTCAGCTTTCTACATATGGCTAGCCAATTTTCCCAGCACCATGTATTAAATAGGGAATCCTTTCCCCATTTCTTGCTTTTTTCAGGTTTGTCAAAGATCAGATGGTTGTAGATGTGTCGTATTATTTCTGAGGGCTCTGTTCTGTTCCATTGGTCTATATCTCTGTTTTGGTACCAGTACCATGCTGTTTTGGTTACTGTAGCCTTGTAGCATAGTTTGAAGTCGGGTAGCATGATACTTCTAGCTTTGTTCTTTCGGCTTAGAATTGACTTGGCAATGTGGGCTCTTCTTTGGTTCCATAAGAATTTCAAAGTAGTTTTTTCCAATTCTGTGAAGAAAGTCATTGGTAGCTTGATGGGGATGGCATTGAATCTATAAATTACCTTGGGCAGTATGGTCATTTTCAGCTATCTTAGTTTTAGAGTGGTCCCTCTAGCCTCACACTGGAAAGATCATGTCAGTGTTTCAATTTCAACAAGATTTCACAAAATTACATGACTTCATGAAGGCTGTTTTCTGAGTTTTATGGAAAATTATAATTTACAGAAAAGCATATAAAATATTTTTAATTGGCCTTTTCTTTGGCAATAGGTAGTAAAAATGTATTTATAGATATATTTGTCACATTTTAAAGAAATAAGTATGTAATTTGAGTATTCTATAATCAGAAATAAATATTTTGGGGTATTTTAATACTATTTCTCTTGAAACTGTGCTTTTCTACTTTTGGCTTAATAGGATGCTTAATACATTGATCAACAAATTGCAAATTTATATGCTCTTGTCAAGCCAGGTTTCAGTTAGACAACTTCTCCTCATTATAATATGGTACCACAATTACTAACCAACTCCACAGTGGCTTCACCAAACTTATTTAGCACTAAATTCATACCCAGACCATAACAGAGTCTTTAAACAGATTAACTTATTGAATGCTCACAAGAATGCTTTATTGTCTATTTTTTTCATTGATGAGGAAACCAGTGCTCAGAGAGTTAGAGAAGCTGTCCAAAGTCTCATAGAAATTATGTCATCAGAAGTAAGTCTGTCCAATTTCAGCAACTTTATTCTTTCTGCTATGCTGTTTACCACTTCATGAGGTATAGCTATTAATAGATCCCCTGAAATGTATAATGAGGACATCTTTCACTCTGTATAATCCATATATAGATAATAGTAAGTAGATTGATAAATTATCTCTATCATTTATTGATTTACCTGTAAAATCAATTTTCCTTATGTTTAAACTGATCTCATAGTCCTTCTTTTAAAGCATCAGCAATTGAAACTACTCAAACTTACTAGTCAACAAAGTATGTAAGGATTATAGAATGGAGAAGAGTGATTCTGTCAAATGGTACGCATACTTGTTTCACAGTAATGTCAACCTCAGCCATTGTGAGCCAGTCTTAGTGGGGCATACATGAAAGAAATAAAAAGCACACTGTTTGACCCTGTGATGCAATGGGGGTTTACTTCTTTAGATACAGATTTTGCTGATGGTTTAATGTAGACTCTTTTCTGAAATTAAATGTTGAATGTACTCAATAATTGTGATTTCTTCCTATTCTCTAAGAATAACCTTTACACCAAAACTTCTCAATCTAACAATTGAAGAAAACTGGTGAGATAATTTCGTTTTCCCAAAGGAAGGAAAGGGCTGGGTTTGGACTCTAACAACCTCTCTGTTTATATCAATTCTACAAATGTGATGATTATATTTACTAAACAGTCTAACATAAAAGATAAGACATCTTTACTAAAGAAAAGAGGAGTTTATTATATGAAATGTATCATTGTAACAAGTCAATATACTCCTTCCAAAATTTTGTGAAGTAATGACTATCAAACAATAGGGCAATAGTTTGGAAACTATATTTAGTTGCAGAATCCTTCTGCCTTTTTATTTCCAAAAACACTTTAAATAGATTCTCTAAATATAAAACAGACACAAATGAAGCCTCTGTGGTTGAAATCGGAAATGTGAAACACCTCTGTGGGATCTTAGACCAATCTGAGATACCTATAGAAAACCTTGAAATAGAACATACGAATAATTTTTGAACAAATGTCAAATTAGTCACCCTGGTAACAATAAGATAATATTAAAAAAAAACCAAACCATACACATATGCAGAATTCCAAGGGTCAAGTTGTAAATAAAATTTGTTGACAGTGGAATAACAAATATTTTAAATTACTAATTTATATTTTCCCATAGCAGTTTAACACAATTTTAAAATATGTGCCTGGACAATAACTCAATACTTAATCTAGTTAGGCTGCCCTTAGCACTACACTTAAACCTGCCCATGACAATAGATAATACTTTTATACGTAAAGAGAATCTGTGTAATGCACTTGGTACTCAACCAACTGGAAAACGGCCTTGATTTAAAAACTTGAAAGCCAAATGTGTTCTCTATCAAAATTACAAACTACTGTTCTGATATATTATTGGATCATTTCACCAGCAGTGGACAACAGATATAAGCTTTATTTAAAAAGGGTGGCATGTTTTAAATGTCCATTAATGTATGTTTAATTATAATAGAATGACTATAAAAGTCCATATGACATCTACATGATGATCAAAACAATTAATTATAATCAGCATTAACTCAGTGAATACAAAATGAATGAGAAAGGGATGTTCAAAAGAAAAAAATGAAATGTAGAGAGCTTAAATATGAATAATTATACTGGATTTATTTTTATTAAAGAAATCAAGAAAAATTTAATACTCAGATTTTATACTTATGTGATTTAATTAATAAGTATTTTAAAAATGTATATTTTTATCAGTTGCCAAAAATTCCAAACTCACTAAAGTACATGAAAATAGAATATACATTTTTTCACTCATTTATTAATGCAGCAAATATTTATTCAACACTTGTTAGAGAGGTACCTAATTTCATAATTATAATTAGTGTAATATGAACAATTATAATAAGAGTAATGTACCCAAAGAAGAGAATACTCAGTTCTGTGGGGCAGGGAATGGATTGGGAACATACTGAGAAATGCAGAAATATACTTCAAAGAGACAAAATCGTTTAAGGGTATGCTGAAGAATTAGTGGTAGTAGAGATATAAAAAGGGCAAGATTACTTCAGGAAGGAAGGAAAGCATGAGCAGTGGCATGGGATTTGGAAGAGCAGTGTCTTCAGAAAACCACATTGTCCACTTGGATGAAGAGAAGTTTTAGGGGATACAGTGGGATGAAGTTAGCTGGAGGTAGAGAGCAGAGGCCGTTAAGACCTAGCTGAGTAATTCAGACTTCTGGACCCTGGGAAAGACTGAAGTATTCAAAGTAGGTGGTAATGCAGTCAGTTTTACATTTTAAAAAGACCACTGTGTTTACAGATAGAGTGAATATTAGTAAATATTAGAAAGTCTTAGTACATATCAGAAAGGATAGGGAGAAAACAGAAAGCTACATTACCCCAGAAGATGAGGTCCTCAGCTGAGACAGTGGCAGGGGAGCTCAAGAGAAGGGTGGAAACTCCAGAACAAACAGTGACTTGAGGTTGGGGCTGGGGAGATGAATAGAAGGAATAAATAGTAGGATGATCACCATGTTTTACACTTGAGGACTTACTGGACTGTGGTATCTTTTACTAAAATGAAAAACAATACAAGGGAATAAAGGTCTGGAAGGAAATAATGAGTTCAGTTTTGGACATGATGAAATTGATGTGCCTCCAAGATATACATGACAAGATTTCAGACATCAGTTGCATATATAATTATAGAGCTCAGAAGAAAATCTAAAATCAGAATTTTTGCATTAATTACAGTATGTTCATGCTCTGAAATGTTCAATCCCTACACATATATCTTCGATAGACTGTAGCATTTTCAGTGTGTAGAATATTGCCCCTATGTACAAAGTTGAAAAAAGCACCCGCAGTCTCATAGGTACAGCAGAGAGCTACAAATGCAACAATTAAAAGTTTGAGATGATATACTAATGCTCATGGACATGGACAAATGATTTTTTTAAACATGGATCGGGTAAACTAAAAATGGCTGAAAAAATATATCAATCCAAAGATCAGCCATTTACCCTCCCTACATTTATTCACATATCCATGCCTTTATTTTCATTGTTCAGGTACTATTTTATTTTAGATGCTGGGAAGTAGCAACAAACAAGACAGAAAACATCAAGGCATCATGGATTTTACAGTAGTCAAAATTCAGCATAAACACATACACAAATATATCCTTATTTCAGATAGCAATAAACATAACAAAGAGAAAGCAGAATGTAAAGAGTATCTGTTTTGGAAAAGGTAGTCAGAGAAGAATTCCATTTTAAAGAGGAGAAAGGAAGGAGTCATGGAAAAATACGGGATAGCAATAAACATAACAAGGAGGAGACAGAATTTAAAGAGTATCTGTTTTGGAAAAGGTTGTCAGAGAAGAATTCCATTTTGAAGAGGAGAAAGGAAGGAGTCATGGAAAAATATGGGAGAAAAAGACTCAAGTCAGAAGGATCAGCAAGTTCATATTCTCTAAGGCAAGAATCCCTTCCCTTATTGAAGGAAATAAATGCAGTATAGGCTGGAGAAGAGTGAAGGAAGGGAAGATGGTGGGAGCTGATGTTGAAGAATATGCCTGAGGTGAATATTACAGTGGTTTGGTGGCTGGAGAGAGCAGTGTGGGTTTTATTCCAGTCTAAGTCTAACCTGAATCCATTGGATGGCTGTGAGTAGAGAGTGAAAATATTTGGTTTCTATTTTATAAGAAATTAATTCAGGCTTCTCTGCAGAACTGTGACTGTAATGGAGCAAGATTGGAAACAGGAAGAACTATGAGGAGGCTACAACTGTAGTCCGGGTGATAGATAGTCAAGGCTGGACCAGGATGGTAGTGGTGGAGCTGATGAGCAACAAACAGACTTGAGAAATATGTTGAGAGTAGAGCAATGAGACTTGCTGATGGATTGGAAAGTTTCAGCCATAACAAGCTACTGGTCAAAATCACATCAGAGAAGGTCATGTGTCAATAAAGTTCGGCTGTTAAACAATTGACAAAAAATATTTCTACTACGCTGTTTTTGATCTGAATACACCAACAAATTTTAATTAGCCAACACATTTAGAAAAGTTCTTGAATCTGAACACATCCTTATTGCAGAATTATTATTTCCTAGTGTATGCATATGGTTGCTAAGTCATGAGTGGGATATATTTAGAAGAAGAATACACTTTTTTAAGGAACCCCGATGGAGGACACAAGACAAGACATAATGCTGATTTCTTTCTCTGTACCTTGACTTACTCTCATCATATTTCTGAATATGTGAAAAAGATACATGATAGTATCCACTAATGGCATTTGGTATGAAACTGTGATACCATATATAGACAGAAAGCTAACAAATATTTTAGTCTGTAAAAAGCAATAGCTACTTGTCGTGTAAAATACTATGCAACATGAAAAAGGATTTTCATACATCTACAAACAAGATTTTATTAGGCTCTTTCATTTCTAGAATGAAGAAATTTTTGGTTCACTAAAAAGTTATATGTGTAAAACATACATTTGAAGGCCAGTGAGTTCCATTTGGTAGCTTAGATCACGTGAGCCTAAAGAAAAGAAGTTCTAAACTCATGAAAATTGGAGTTTACTCAGGAAATACTGGTAGCATCTTAATGCAATTGCCACGCATGCCCCTTCTGGAATTTAACACATGCAATGAACCTTCCCACATCTGTGGCAAATGCAGACTTTGCCGCCTTAAGGGCTTGGCATTTTCAGATAAAAAAGAATCAATGTCATTATACAGTATCTCTCTAGAGCATCGTAATTATTCTGCATGCATACAATATTTATTTAAAACTTAAAATTAAATTTCAAGAGGTGGTCATTTGAAAGCCGGCAGTCAGTGAACGGATCCTGTATTCATGAAAAAGAGAATATTTCTTCTAAAAGTTGAGAAATAGATCAAAACGGTCTTTCCAGTAACTGACACTTTAGTCATATAGATGCTTTTTATGTGTCAGATTTATTAATAAAGAAGGTCCATGGGAATGAGAGGAGGAAATCTTGAGAATGTGACTGTCAGTTTTTGATATGTCAGGTACAATTTTGTAGCTGTGATTTTTGGATTGCAGTACACACGCAGCATTGTACTGATGTTTGTGTACCTCTTTGTACTCATCATTTGTGATGACTGGAAAAGAAGATAAGGCGGAGATGTTTTGATACAGAATTGAAACTTGAAACTACAGTCCTTCAATTTGAACAGTATTCCTGTTTCATCTTTCTTTTCATGTTACCTTTTTAACTTTTGCCACTGATGTAAAAGGAAAAAAAAAAAAAAGAAAATTTGAAAAGATGCCAGGTGTTGGTTCTTATCTGGGTGAAGGATCACAGAAGTAGAGGATAAAATATAGTTTGTAGTTTGTCACAGCAGCAGACTTATGAAGATCAAACACTTGTCAACAACAACTGTTTGTCCTCCTATGGCTATCATAGAATTATTAAAATGGTGACATCTCTTCATAGTTGGTACATTTTGCCAAGATTGTAGTATGTAATTTCCAATTAGTTTAACAGGGTGTGTTCTGCTGTGATGAATACAGTCTTCCTTAATTGCTTTTGGCTGCTTCCTGAAATAAAAGAGCATCACCATGTTACAAATACATGGGTCGGTCACTGTGAAATTCAGAATGGTATGATCTCTTTTAAGTCATCAAAAATAACACAAAACAGGTATTTCCAAAAAAGGAGGTAAAGCAGTTTATTTTTACAATGTCTGAACTGAGAATGCAGCAAAACTGAAAAGTGAAAGAATTGTGCCAAACTTTTTGTCTCTGTTTTTGGATACCATTTTACTGTGCTTGCCAAGTAAACACTTTGCCCTCCCCATATTGACTTGTATGAATAGACCAGCTGCTTGTGTGTTAAATTTTGCACTGTATCATGCAATTATTTGTGAAAATTCTCATGTTTAACCAAAGAGATCAATAATGAGTGACTGATTTTCCACAAACTTACCAAATTTTCTTTTCTTTTTTAACTCCTGCAGATGTCAGTATACCCAGAATGTCTAACAGTCGTGGTTCATATTAAACTCACATTATTTCTGGGAACCTTACCTTCATGCGGTCTCAGAGCCAATAGTGCCTTTCAGAGCTTGCAGTGACCAGAGCATTGTTGAATTTCTAATGACTCCTTCCACGTTAGCCTCTTTTAGCAGTAGTTGTTCTCAGTAGTCACGTGAAGTCCTAAAGAGCCAGAGGGGCTGGAAAAAATTTAGAGTTACCAAGTGGGCCCCAAAAAAAAAAAAAAGGGAACCAAAAACAAGGAAGAAAATTTGAATAACAAAGTCTTGGGCAGAGATGTGAGGCCATTAAAACATAAAGACATAAACTTTTAGGTGAAAAAGATACTTCTTTAATACTTTCAGATATTTTATGTGGCTTTAATTTTTAAGTGGGGTTTGTACTTCTGTACATGCCAAACAAAACCACTTGAGAAAACCAACTTAAACATAATAAAACTTTGTGCATACAGCTAATAAAATTACATCATATTTATAAAGAGCACTTTACAAATTGTGACTTAATCTATGTACCTATTGTAACTTCAGGTGAGTCTAAACTTGTCCAGAGGGTTCTAATTAATGGCCAGTTCCCAGAAATAAGAAAATAGTGAGCAGTCAAAAGATAAAGGCCACAACATAATCTAGCCAGTTAGATTGCCTGATTCAAAAGAACTCAGTGTCATCTTCTTCAGTGACTTCTTTCTATTAGCATTTATTTATTTTATTGTGTTAAACTTTTCAGAAAATAATACATGTATGTATTGCTAAAAGGCTTATGCCACAATACAGCTTGTCTTACCACAATCCCTAACTATTCTACTCAGCAAAGCCAAGTGCTTTCAGTGTTTCTAAGGTGTTTCCTCTGATATTAACATTTATTTATTTAGACAAATATATGTATTTTTCTTACATATAAATATGTATTGTATTAGTCTGTTCTTACATTGATATAAAGAAATACTCTAGACGGGGTAATTTGTAAAGAAAAGGGATTTAATTGGCTCACGGTTCTGCAGGCTGTATAGGAAACATGATACTGGCATCTGCTCAGCCTCTGGGGAAACCTCAGAAAACTTACAATCATGACAGAAGGTGAAGAGGGAGCAGGAGCAAGAGAGAGAGGGAGGAGGTGATACACACAATTTTAAACAATCAGATCTCCTGAGAATTCACTCACTATCATGAGAATAGTCCCAAGAGGATGGTGCTAAACCAATCATGAGAAATCCATCCCCATGATCCGATCACCTCCCACAAGGCCCTACCTCAACATTGGGGATTACAATTCAACCTGAGATTTGGTTGGGGACACAGATCCAAATCATATCAGATATGTATATTTCTTTGATTTTTCTTGATTTCTTGATTTCTATTTCACCTTATATAAATAATATATTGACATTTTGTTTTTGAAGTATAGGATTAACCTTTCTCTAATACTTCCCACCTCCATCCTCTCTCCCACTCAGTCATTACAATTAAATTATACATTTTTGGTTAAGGTAATAGTGAGTGTTTATGTAAATACTATTACATAAACATTTTTCACTTTGAGACCAAAGGATAAATTATAATTATAGTTCTTTCCAATAATGCCTTTTGTTTTTTTCTAGATTTAATGTTGCCTCAGTTGTTTGCTTGTTTTTCTAGAAGTATTTTTTTTGTTTTCTGTATTTTTCAAAATACATTTATTAAAATAAATATTCCAAAAATATGTCATGTCGATCTGAATTTTTTTTTAAGTTTTGAAACATAATCCTAAGCAACTTCCACCTTCTCCCTCCACCAGCCCTCCACCTCTTCCTGTGATCTATACTCTGTTTTGGTGGTGCACAGTTGACTATACTGGTTCCTACCTTTGTTGGCATCTTGTATTCGAACCCTTGATTCTTGAATCTGAACCCTTGATTCTTGAATCTTCCTCCTTGCTTTTTTCTCAGGTATTCCCAAAGCATATCATCAATTATCTTCCTAAGAAAGAGGCACGGGAGACGTATTGATCTATTTTAGACATTGAATATCCAGATATGTCTCTATGCCATCCTCGTATATGACTGATAATTTGGAAATCACTTTATAATAAAATTTCTAGGTATTGAGTCATATTCTTCTGGAACTCAGGGTTGTTTTTAATTATTCCAATACAACTCTTACTTCTAAGCATTTCTCCCTGACTCACATCTACTTCTAAAAACATTCTTCGTATCTTATTTTAAGCTTCCTTTTCCTGAAAGTTCATGACAGTCTGCCTTGGAAGATCTTTCTTCATTGTGCTTAGCCCTCAGTGGACTCTTGCCATTTAGAGACATATGTCCTTCAGCTCTAGGAAATGTTCTTAAATTGATTTTTGATAATTTTGTCACATCCATTTTATTCTTTAGTTTTGGGTTTTGTATCTCTTTGATTTATTCTCTATTTTTTTCTTCTCCTACTGTTTTTTATCATTTACTTTTTTTCTATTTTCTGGTACATTTCCTTGGTACTATCATCCAAACCTTCTGATTTTTTTTTCTAGTAATTATATGTTCAATTCTAATGAATCTTTCTTGCTCGTTGATTATTTCTTCTTATAATACCCCATTCCTTATAGGTACATATCTTCCTTCATCACAAGATGATAATAACAATAATGTTTATAATTTTAAAAATAGAGTTTTCTTTTGTGCCATATAGTGTCTTTTTTTCCAGTTTATTCTCTATTTTGTGGGGCTCTGTATTTTATATTGGAGACTTTATTTAAATATTAGGGGTTCCTCAGCTGTTCATCATACTGATAGTAAGGTGCAATTACAAATTTAAAAACACCATGCAAACAACTGGTTCAAATCTCTTGGTATTTGGAAAAGACTTTCAACATGACTACTTATGTGAGGATATCTTTGAATGTCAGAGCCCATGTATCTTTTTGTTGAACTTCTTTATTTTCTCCAGAGAAGAATTCTTATCTTTTGAGAGCAGTTGGGAGGGGTAGATGGGTGTGAGATTGGCTGCAGGCACTCTGGGAGGCTAGGGGAGAGAGCTGCAGTGGTTTACCATGCTTCACGTGCACTCTAAACCCTACCCACGGTCATCTGTACTCTCCAGTATGCCTGGTATCCTGGACTTTGTAACACTTCCAGTGCTTTCTCATCCAAAGAATAAAGCTCTGGTTCTTGAAGGGAAAGCATTAGGGGAGAAGTAGCCTGAAGGTGTGGGGCAGGTAGCCTGTTAACGCTAAAGGAAGCCCACTTTCATATTTCTTTGCTTGATATTAGGCTTCAGAAGTTTTGGTGGGCACTTTATTAGGGAAAAGTTTTCAGTTATACTTATTTTTCATAAGATAATTTGAATTTCATTTTGAGGTAAAACTTCATTGAAAGCTTTATAGCTGACTAGGTGCGTTAAACTAAATACTTTTTCTTCATCTACTAATTTTGTAATTTTGTTAAAGAAAGGAAGGCTTTGGGTTTGAGTGACTTTGACCCCCTGTAAAATCCCATGCTGCTTATTGCTCTTGTTTCTATTATCCCATATAGGCTGCAGGGTTTCTTTTCCCTCTCTGGGGGCCTCACAATAGACTTGCCAAATTGTAATTATCACGGCAAATCATTTTGTTCTGACAAATAAAACCTACATGTTTTATTTTATTCCATTTTCTGGAGCTACCTAGTTTAGCCTAAGTTTTCAAAAGTAATCACTAGTCTTTTTGAATCTTGGGAGTATATTTCTTCAGACCCTATAATGCACATAGTGTAAAACCATTTAAAGTGATGTTAATTTTTTCTTAGAAATACTATTTCAAATAGTCATGCAGAGAAAAAAAAGTGAAAATGACTATTTATATCAACTGAGGACCTCAAAGAGAGCTGTTAAAGGGTTGAGAAATAGGGAAGTTTAAACAAAGAAACTTGGATTAGTTAGCCAAGAGAAAAGTTTAACTGTATCCACAGATCAAGAAAAGTAATAATCTATTGTTCTGTATAGCTGGAGAAGACTGAAGAGGAATTCAGTATAAAGTGAACCATAGAAATTATGAAATGTATAAGATGTCTCCACCTTGACTTTCACCAACACTTCAGGGAACTTTAAAAAAGGATCAACATGTAGGTTAAGGCAAACTGAACATCTAGGTAAAAAGACATGAATTATAACAATTCCTACAAACCATCCTAAGAATCTCCCCAAAAGACATAAAAATTTCACTCATTCAGAGGTATCAAATTCAGAATAACTATACGAGAGATCAATTAATTCAATTGGTTTAGTGAAAGTGATAACATTTATCTCCATTTTTAATACCAACCCCCCCTAGGAAAACAACAAACAAAAACAAGGAGTGTGTGTGTGTGTGTGTGTGTCCACTGTGTGAGTCATCCAAATGAAGGCAGAAAATGGATTACGTAGGTTTGAGACCCCCATCACCATGTATCTATTTTCTTCCTGAGACTGCCTCTCTAACCTGGTAACTTCTGGGAGGTACAACATTGGGCATGCTGTTGCTCTAGTTTTCATCACACTCTAGTCCTCCCATCATGCCAGAAGGTGCCTCTTCCAAATACACAGAGCTACTGGGCTTTGCCAGAATGACTATATACCAGAGCAAAGGCTGACTTGGCTTTTTTAGTGTTTTTTACACATGTTTATCCACGAAATGTAGTTCTAAGGCTGGAAAGTTTTTCACTCAACTTTTCTTCCTTCAAGCTCTAATTTCCTACTTTAATTCTGTTTTTTTTGTTGTTGTTGTTGTTTGTTTGGATTTGGGGTAACTTGTAGAACTGAGGAGCAAATTGATATAAACTAGATTTTAAAATTAGTAAGAAAAGTGTGTGTGTATATAAACACATATGTATTTACATATATACTATGCATTCTGTCCACTTTGTATATTAGAAGCTGCCCCATGAAAATTTGCATATGTGTCATCGTACTTGGTAATCAGCACTAATCATTACTTAATCTGATAATAAGATGGGAATTTGCACCTGAAGGAGTCTTGTTGGGGATTGACTGAAGGCAAATACCTTGTTAATTATATTAATGCTGAAGGCTGCACATCACATGGAATTCTGGACTTCAGGATGGACATGGTTAATGGGTGTGACCTGGGAACTGTGTCCTGTGGGAAAGAGTAAGTGCATTTCATATAGAGTGAATTGAGCAGGAAGAGATAAGGATACACACACTCACACACACACACATACACACACATATCTACAACGCATATATGTTGAAAAGTATTAAGTGAATTGAGGCAGAAGTGAGAAAGATACACATGTACACATTTATACATATATAAATATAAACATAAATATATATACACATACAACACATATATATTAAATAGTTAAAAGGGTCGCTTACAGATTCTGAATTAGAGAGTCAAAAGCCATCAGAAGTCATCTTCTCTGTTTTCTTCTAATAGAATACAGCCTGGAAAGCTTGAATTCTAGATTTCTCAATCTGTTTCACAGTTACGAGAGACCACATAACAGAGCTCTGTATAAGGAGGGTAAGTGGAATCTCCTGCAAAATACTTATCTCTTCTTCGTGCTTAGAGGGCAAAGTAGGGAAAACAGGTACCTGGGTCACCAAACCAAATGACAAAATACTACATGCTGAGAACAGTGGAGTAGAAGATGGAAAGAGTATCACTGATTGTCTTACTGAGCAGCTGTGCCAGCCCAGAACCTTCTACCATTGGCTTTTGTGGGAAATATTTATACCCCTTTCTGTTTAAACTGGGATAGCAGGAATTCAGAGTATTCAATTATTTACAGCTAGGAATACAACTCTGCTGCAAAAGATTATGCAATAACATGATTCAAGGTTAAATAACTTCAAGAAGACCTTGAATAGTCAATGCTATATAGTTATGTCATAGTCTGTTTTCTGTTGCTTATAACAGAATACCTGCAACTGAGTAATTTATTTAAAAAAGGAACTTAGTTCTTACAGTTATGGAGGTTGAGAAGTCCAAGGTCAAGGGGCTGAATCTAGTGAGAGTATTCTTGGCTGGTGGAGATGCTCTGCAGAGTCCCAAGGTGATGCAGTGCCTCACATGACAAAAGGGCTAGGAATACTCACATCTCTCTTTCCCCTCTTAGAGTGCCACTTGCATGATAACTCTTTAATCCATTAACTCATGGGGGCAGAGTCCTCACGACTTTATCACCTCTTAAATGCCCTCCCTTTCAATATTTCTACACTGGGGGTTAAATTTCATCATGCGTTTTGGAAGGGACAAATATTCCAACTATAGCAAGTTACATAAATATTAAAAGTTATATTTTTAAGGCAGATATCTTATAGCCTTCAAAAATTTTCCAAGGGTGGATATAGTATTTAAGATTACTCAGTGTATTTGACCACGCACCTCCCAATTTCCCCACATTTTTCTTAGAAATCTTATTGAGATACAATGTACATTCTATATAATTCACCTATTTAAAGTGTACAGTTCAAGACACTTCTCAAAAGAAGACATATGGCCAACAAGCATATAAAAAATGCTCAGCATCACTAACCATTAGAGAAATGCAAATCAAAACTGCAGTGAGATACCATCCCACACCATTCAGAATGGCTACTATTAAAAAGTTAAAAAATAACAGATGCTGGCTTGCAGAGAAAAGGGAACACTTAGACACTGCTGGTGGGAATGTAAATTAATTCAGCCACTATGGAAAGCAGTTTGGAGATTTCTTAAAGAACTGAAAACGGAACTATTATTTGACCCAGAAATCCCATCACTGGGTATACAACCCCCAAAATATAAATCATTCTACTATAAAAACACACACGTGTACATTGATTGCAGCACCGTTCACAATAGCAAACACGGGGAGCCAATCTAAATGCCATCAACGGTGGACTGGATAAAGAAAATGTGGCACACATATACCACAGAATACTACGCAGTCATTCAAAAAAACAAAATCATGTCCTTTGCAGCAACATGGATGAAGCTGGAGGCCATTATACTAAGTGAATTAATATAGGAACAGCAAACCAAATATGGCATTTTCTCACTCATAAGCAGGAGCTAAACACTGATTATACATGGACACAAAGACAGAAACAATAGACACAGTGTCCCACTTGAGAGTGGAAGTTGGGAAGAGGGGGAAGGTCAAAAAATACCTATCAGGTACTATGCTTCTTACCTGGGTGATGAAAAAATCTGTACACCAAACCCCTGTGATTCATAATTTACCCATGTAACAAACCTGCATGTGTACCCCTGAACTTAGAATACAAGTTGGAAAGAAAAAGAAGTATTCAGTTCATTCATTGGTTTTTAATATGTTCTGAGTTTCCCAACCATTGCCATCATCTAATTTGAGACCATTACCCCAAAAAGGAACCCAGTACTTCCCTATTTGCTAAGTATTCTGAAGAAGTAAGTAACATGTAAGGCTTAAATTTTATGCATAAATTCTACTTTTATAAATATATATACTTTATAAAATGAACATTGTCTTTCTAGTTGGCAACATGAATTTGGTAGAAATATGATTAAACCAATATCTGAATTTTTACCTTTGGTATCCTCACATCTATTACAAATTATGACTGATATGGTTTGGCTCTGTGTCCTCACCCAAATCCCATCTTTAATTTCCATGTGCTGGGGGAGTGGCCTGATTGAAGGTGATTGAGTCATGGCGGCAGACTTCCTCCTTGCTGTTATTCTGATAGAGTTCTCATGATATCTGGTTGTTTGATAAACATGTGGTGCTTCCTATTTCTCTGTCTCTCTCTCCCACACTATGTAATATGTGCCTTGCTTCCCCTTCACCTTCTGCCATGATTGTAGGTTTCCTGAGGCCTCCCTAACCATGCGGAACTGAGCCAATTAAACCTCTTTTCTTTATAAATTACCCGGTCTCAGGTAGTTCTTTATATTGTAAAAATGGACTAATACAAAGACTAAAGTTAATCTGGCTGCCACAGATTAGAGAGCTATTATGTGAAAGATGAGACTGTGATATTTAAGCATTTGCCTATTTGGATATATTTAGATTAGTTTTAAGCATAGAGTGAAACCACATTCAAGAAGAAATGCAGGTAAGAGGATGGATGGCCTGTTCAGTTTTTTGTTTTCTCTTGAAAAGTTGCCCCAAACAGAGTTGTGAAGTAAGAGAATGTTTATTTTGGATTTCCTCTTTTAAGCTTTACTAGTTAGGATACGGCTACAGTAACAAATGCATCCAGAAATCCAGTGGCTGACACATACAGTCAAGAGAGGGGTAGGCAGTCCAAAGAGGTCACATGGCTCTACTTCAGAAAATCACCCAGGACAAACGTCTTCCATTACAGTGCTCTGCCACCACCTTAGGGGACATCCTTGAAGCTGGCAGTCACTGTGTCCCTTCCCCCATTCATATACTGAAGCCCTAACCCCAAATGCCAATGTATTTGGAGATAGGGCCTACGGGGAAGTTGTAAACTTTCAATGAGGTCATGAGGGTGAGGCCTTAATCCTATAGGAGTGGTGGCCTTATAAGAAGAGGAAGAGACACAGAGCTCTCTATTCTCTGTATGTGTAGGGAAGAGGCCATGTGAAGACAGCAGAACCAGCAAACCAGCAGGAGAGGCCACAGAAGAAACAAAATGTGATGGCACCTTGATTTTGGATTTCTAGCCTCTAGAAATGTGAGAAAATAAATTCCTGTTGTTTTGTTGTTTAAGCCACCCAGTCTGTGGTATTTTGTTATGGCAGTCCTTGCAGACTAATACATCAGATTGCCAGCACTGTGCCCTCGTTCTTGCACACAAGAAGGAGAAAGACGTGCTGGAGGATAAGCAGCTTCCTTTAAGGGGATGATTTAGAAGTTGCAAATATCATCTCTGCCTACCTCATCTTGGCCAGAATTTAGACATATGGTCACACTTAACAACAAAGAAAGACAATATAAAGCTAGAAAATATCTAGCAAGTTGAATTGTTTTTGCCAAAACTGTGTGTGTGTGTGTGTGTGTGTGTGCATGCGAGTAATGAAAAGACTAAAGGGGGAAATGAATACTGGGGATTTAGTACTCTCTGAAATAAGCTCTCTTCCTCTCAGTTTTAGCATCTCCTTTCAAGTGCCTTTTGTTTACTCAATAGTTTCCCAATAAGGACTGTAGATTTGGCCTGTTGACAGTACCCTATTCCCTATATTTTGATACTTGATTCAAATCTTTAAAGGTTTTTGCAATCCTGTTTTTTCTCTATGTTCTTAGAGAATGCTGATCTTACTAATATATACTGGAATAATAATGGATGATAAGCTAGTGGCTAATGAGTAACATTACCTTGGATTCTTATTATTTTTTAACCAACTGTCCCTTTCCCCCTCCCATTTACTTTTTGAAGGAGTTTTTTTCCCCACACATTTATATCTATCTCTGCATTAAGAAAGGCTCCATGATATCAACAGATTGTCTAGAGATAGCAAAGAATTGCAGGATGCAAAGAGTTATAAGGAAACCCAGCTATACTAACGCCTGTGTGGGATATCTCTTTAGTCAAGAAAGATGTATTGGCTATGCACTACACTGTGCTATATCCCCCTATGATGGGGATACAAAGAGCCATGAAAAAGATGGAATGGGCCCCTATCCTCATGGTGCCTAGAGATTAGTGAGTTGATAATAATGGAATAGTTTGTGCCTCCATTTGCAAGCAGAAAAATTAACTCCTGTTTCTAGCAGATTCTGCTGATGAGAAGGCAGGAAGATATCTCAGAGCATTAGAATAAATGCATAGGCTTTCTCTATCAGTGCCTACATTCCTCCCCATTGAAGGCTGCATTTTACATACTGTCAGTGACTGTACCAGGATCCAGTGGAACTGTGTGTGAACTGCTGATTCATTGGCAACATAGCTGTGATCTCAGACACCCTCAGACTGTGCTGGCTCCCTGCCCATCTGCCAGTATTTTGTGATTCTTTTGTAGTCACTCAACTCCTAGTGGACAAGTGAAATCAACTAGCACAGAGCAGATGGGAAAGAGAAGGGGATTTTTCAAACTGATAATCTTTAATTAAAAGCATAACACTCTCTGGGTTCACGTCTCAGGAACACGTAACACATAAAGTATTTTTATAATGAAATTCAGCTGGTACTTTCTTTCTCTACTGGGTCTTCTTGGATAGAAGCCAAATGGATTAAAGTTGTACCAAATTTGATCATTACCAGGAGGTATTATCATTAAGCTTTAATATATACAATTCAGCTTATGAATTTCTACCAAGAGAGCCAAAATTAATTTAATTTTATGAGGGTCAAGGGACAATTTTAAGGGGTTTTGGGGGGGCCTAGGAATGGGTTTGCTTCCCTGTCATCATGTATGTTACAAGTGATGATGTAGAAGTTTCTGGGTCCAGTGGGATGAGGAGCAGGAGGGGATTCCATGGTGACGGCAGAGAACAACTGAATTGAACATAATCTCATGATAGTCACTCTCTCTGACAACAGCATAGTCCAGTGGTCAGCAAACATTCTGTAAATGGCCAGGCATTACCATCTGGCTATTTTCAGATTTGTGGGCCATAAGGTTCCTTTTACAACTGCTCAACTCTGATGTTGTAACAAGAAAACAGCCGCAGGCAAAATGCAAATGAAAAGATGTGGATGTGTGCCAATAAAATTTATAGATAAGGGAATTTGAATTTTATGTAATTTTACTATGTCATGAAATATTATTCCTCCCTTGATTTTTTCCCCAACCATTTAGAAATGTAAAAACTATCTTTGCTTACAGGGTATAAGTAAACAGATGGGCAGGCCAGATTGCTGACTCCTGGACTGGCAGCTTCTTTCATTCGACAGGGAGTTACTGAGTGACTTCTGTGTGCCAAGCACGGTTCTCAGTGTTGAGAGCTCAGCAGTGAACAAATAGTTAAAAAGTTCCTGCCCACATAGAGCTTCCATTCTAGAATTGTCTGCTGTCATTGCTTATCACTCAAGAGTCACTATCATGATGACTCTTTATAAATGGACAGGCCTGTTACAAAATCTCATGTGCACATACCTGTTGAGCCCCAAGTAAATGAAGTTTCTGCAGTTTCAGTTGCAAGCATTCTGTTTGTACATACCCTTATTATAACCTTTCTCACATCATATTACATCTTCTCATTTATTCCTCATCCCTAGCACACTGGTTGGCACAGAAAAGGCATTTATGATACCTGAGTAATATCTAATAATATGTAATATTTAACTTAATATTTAAGAATTATATATTTAATAATAATGGACTAATAATTGGATCTAAGATGCTGTTATCATTATTTACGTACTAAAGAAAAAATATTACCAATTAACTCAGATGGTTATCACTGCATCTTACATTTCAGAGATGCTAAAGTATGAAAAAAAAAATGTGAGACTTAGACTCTATGAAATGTGGTAAATGTTTCCTGAATAAATAGTGTCTCTATTCCCACTGATTCTGAAAATGTATAATGCTAATTTATAACGAGACACAGGAAAAGTCAAAAACACAAATAAGGGCTGCGTGAGTAATGTCACAGGAGAATGTGCCTGACTGCCTCCCCATGATTCTGCTGCAGTTGTGTACTGGAGATGTTTGCTAAAAGGCCTTGCTTGCTTTCTGAAAGGCACCAGGGCTGCCTCTCTCACAGCCTTACCTCCTTCTTGCCAGTCTGGTGGTGAGTGATGCAGAAACATTTTAATTAATGGTGAGCTTCTCAAAGTTGAAGTGCAAACAATTACAGCTCAATTTTACTTTTGGCCTCATTTTCGTCATTTCCATTCTCTCCTCCCTCCCCATTAGATGACTCTGTTTCACAGTGTGTAAGCTGGCTAATGGCTCTGCTTGTGAAGGAGAGGACATTGTTTCTCCCACAATTAAAAGCAGCAAAGAGACAAAGACAGAATTCTCATGCTAAACACCTCTAGATGAGTCCTTCTGAAAGGCAGATAGTCACCCTTTCCTAGCTAGAAAATAATATTCTTTTTTCTAGAAAGGATCATGTCTGCTCCATAACAACTGTTTGCACATGAGATTCAAAGAAAGTTCATAGTACATATCACAAGTACATCTGATATGTAAGTGAAGTGATCTGTAGCACTGTTAATTAGACCTAAATTCTTGATTTACTATTTATAAAACAAAATTGATTATTACTTCATCAACAACATTTAAAGCATCATTAAGAGAGGTCTGCTCCAGCAGCCTCAGGTTAAATTTTTTAACAAGCACTTTAGTTGCTAATCTGTGTTATTGCCAACATATGTAAACTTCCTAATGCTAATTACATTCAGCTGTGAATCAAACAATGTCTAATTCTCTTCAGGATTAATTATGCACATGTGCTGCCTGCATTCCTAAACATGGTTCTCATAAATAATAAGAGATATATCTAAGCAGATGGGATTTTTCCATCTAAATGATCTGTTTATCATGAATAAAACAAATGACACATACTAGACTTCAAATGCACAGTCACTGCAACTTCACGTATTTTTAGCATTAATAATTACCCCAACAATTGTTTGTGTGGATACATTTTTGAACAATCAAGCAGCAAGCCATGTTTGCTCACATGCTACATTTATCTCTCACACCATGTTTTTTAAAATTTGAACTGAGAATCAGGAACAGTGTAGTTTATTTCATGCACTTACTGGGTAAAGATAATTGTACAACATAAAGATTAAAACCCTACAGTCCCCAGGGGGTTCTGTTTAAATGGACTTTGTAATTAAGCTGATAAAAGGTTATATAGTCTTCCCACTTCCATAGAACAGAAGATGTTGGGGGACATCTTTTCTAGCATTGCAGGACTAGAATTTTAGAATCATTTCAATAGATGAATTCAACAATCATTTAATTCAATTATTCATTCCTGCAACAAAGATACTTTTGAAAGAAAATGGACATGTAAGGCAACAACAAAAACACCAAAAATCAAAAACCTTAGAAAATGTATAGAATTAAGTTAATAATGTATTTTATTTTATGGGATTATAGAGTTTTGTTCATTTGTGTAGTGTGCTCATAGTATTTGTATAGTATGTGTGAATCAAAGTTGAACTGAGATGCCTTGGCATTCCAGATAAAATAAAAATAACATATTTTAAAGAAAGAGATTCATAACAGCTTCTTTAGAAAGGTTGAAAGGTCAGAGATTTGGAATATCATATGTCTCCCCAACTGTACTAGGCTCAAAACAGTAGTCATTTCCCCAAAATAATGCCAGAACAAGACAGAGATCTAGGATGGCACTGTCCAATATGAGCACCACTGGCCATTTTCGACTATTGAGTACTTGAGATGTGGCTAGCCCGAACTGAGATGGTTTTAAAAGACTGAGAACAAAAAGAAGAATATAAAATATTATTTGTAATAACTTTTGTAAATTGAAGGATAATGTTTTTAATGTATTGGGTTAAATAAAATATATCATTGAAATTAATTTAACCTATTTCTTTTCACTTTAGCAATGTGGTGGGGGGGACTAGCAAATTTATGTAGCTGACATCATATTTGTATTAGACAATGCTGATCTAGAGTGGGGCACAGACATATGTATTTTTAAAGTTCTGTACGTGAATCTGATGCATGTCAGATTGGATACCACTGCCCTAGAAGTTAAGGAAGAGAGTAAACAGAAGATTCATCACTTTATAATTGGAGACTTGGGCTATGTAGATAAAATCAGAAAACATGTCTGAGACTCATAGCAGTCAAATAACTTGTCCAAAGCCATATAGCCACAGTAAGTACCATACAGTAAGTCACAGAGTCAGAGTTGGTTTTCTGTGATGCTATAGCTCATGGTTTTCCTCTACATAATACTACCTTCTGGAAATACAAATGGAAAAAGAATGAGCAATATAGGTGCAGGACCAGGGGCACAAAATGACAGTAGAGTCAGATGAAAACAGTTTCACAGAGGAGAAAAGCAATATTTAAGTACCATCTATTTGACAGCCTTGATGCTAGATGCTTTCATATATGTTATTTTATTCTAGTTTCACTTAGCTCATGGCAAACATTTTCTTATGACAACCCATAGACAAAGTTGTTGAGACAACATTTATCTCTCACATCTTTTGCTCCTTTGATTATTTCTTTTTCCTTCCAATACTCAATAGTAACCCTACTGTTTTCTCACCTCCTCTCTTTGCATTTTTAAAATACTGTAGTGACCAAAATGTATCGTTTTTGTCCATGACCCTTTTTTGCTGGGTTTTGCTAGGTAGCTAATTCCAGTAATTCCATTTATTTGCTGATTTAGCAAATAATTGATAAATTATTTAATCTACGGCACTAAAGATAATATGTATACGTAAACTTAGAACACAAAAAGACCCGAGTTTGAATCCTGTATCTACTACCTAACAGTAGTGTAAACTTACAATTTATAGTAACTTACAAGTTATTTTACTTCATGATATTTATTTTCTTTTCCTCTATCATAGAGATAACACCATCTCCTTTACAGGTTATTGTGAGGTCTTCTACAGATCTTCACAGTTCCTTGGTGTGACCTGTACCAGGTGCTCAGCCAATGTTAGTTCTTTCCATTTTTCTTTTTTCTTCCCTAACATATTATTCACCTTTTAGCATTCGCATGCAGAGCATTAACAAAAAGGGGATATACGGGTCTTTCAGTGGGAGGTAGAATGAGCTAAAGGAGACTTTTCTGTTACCTCACTATCTCACTAAACTCCATAGTTTCATTTGGTCTGTACAAAACTGATATGGTTTGGCTGTGTCCCCATCCAAATCTCATCTTGAATTTCCATGTATTGGGGGAGGGACCCAGTGGGAGGTAATTGAATTATGAAAGGTCTTTCCTGTGCTGTTCTTATGATAGCGAGTAAGTCTCATGAGATCTGACAGTATTATAAGGGGGGAGTTTTCCCTACCCAATCTCTCTCTTTACCTGCCGCCATCCATGTAAGATGTAACTTGCTCCTCCCTGCCTTCTGCCATGATTGTGAGGCCTCCTCAGCCATGTGGAAGTGTAAGTCATTAAACCTCTTTCTTTTTTAAATTGCCCAGTCTTGGGTACGTCTTCATCAGCAGCGTGAAAACAGACTAATATAGTAAATTGGTACCCGTAGAGTGGGGCATTGCCGAAAAGTTACCTGAAAATGTAGAAGTGACTTTGGAACTGGGTAAGAGGTAGGAACAGCTTGGAAGGCTCAGAAGACAGGATAATGTGGGAAAGTTTGGAACTTCCCAGAGACTTGTTGAATGGCTCTGACCAAAAGCCTGGTAGCGATATGGACAATAAAGTCCAGGCTGACGTGGTCTCAAATGGAGATGAGGAACTACTTGGAAACCAGATAAAAGGTGACACTTGTTATGTTTTAGCAAAGAGAGCATTTTGCCCCTGCCATAGAGATTTGTGGAACTTTGAACTTCAGAGAGATGATTTAGGGTATCTAGTGGAAGAAATACATAAGCAGCAAAGTGACTTGGGTGCTATTAATGACATTCAGTTTTATAAAGGAAGCCAAATATAAAAGTTCAGAAAATTTGCAGCCTGACAATGTGATAGAAAAGAAAAACCCGTCTTCTGAGGAGAATTTCAAGCTGGCTGCAGAAATTTGCATAAGTAACGAGGAGCCAAATGTTAATCACCAAGACAATGGGGAAAGTGTCTCCAGGGCATGTCGGAAGTCTTCAAGGCAGCTCCTCCCATTATAGGAGCTGAGCTCTAGGAGAAAAAGTGGTTTGTGGGCCAGGCCCAGGGTCCCCACGCTGTGTGCAGCCTAGGGACTTGGTGCCCTGCATCTCAGCAGCTCCAGTCGTGGCTGAAAGGGGCCAATGTAGATCTTGGGTCATGGCTTCAGAGGGTGCAAGCCCCAAGTCTTGGCAACTTCCACGTGGTGTTGAGCCTGCAAGTACACAGAAGTAAAGAACTGGGGTTTAGAAACCTCTGCCTAGATTTCAGAGGATGTATGGAAATGCCTGGATGTCCAGGCAGTAATTTGCTGCAGGGGCAGGGCTCTCGTGGGAAACCTGTACTAGGGCAGTACAGAAGGGAAATGTGGGGTCAGAGCCCCCACACAGAGTCTCTACTGGGTCACCACCTAGTGGAGCTGTGAGAAGTGGGCCGCTATTCTCCAGACCCCAGAACAGTAGATCCACTGACAGCTTGCACTGTGCACCTGGAAAAGCTACAGACACTCAGTGCCAGCCTGTTAAAGCAGCGGGGAGGGAGGCTGTACCCTGAAAAGCCACAGGGTTGCAGCTGCCGAAGACGATGGGAACCCACCTCTTGCTTCAGTGTGACCTGGATGTGCGATATGGGAGTCAAAGGAGATCATTTTGGAGCTTTAAGATTTGACTGCCCCACTGGATTTTGGACTTGCATGGGGCCTGTAGCCCTTTTGTTTTGGCCAATTTCTCTCATCTAGAATGGATGCATTTATCCAATGCCTATACCCTCATTGTATCTAGGAAATATCTAGCTTGCTTTTGGTTTTACAGACTCATAGCCAGGAGGAACTTGCCCTGTCTCAAGATGAGCTGTTGGACTATGGACTTTTGAATTAATGCTGGAATGGGTTAAGATTTTGGGGGAACTGTTGGGAAGGCATGATTGGTTTTGAAATCTAAGGACAATAAGATTTGGAAGGGGCCAGGGGCAGAATAATATGGTTTGGCTGTGTCCCCTCCCAAATCTCATCTTGAATTCCCATGTGTTGTTGGAGTTACCCAGTGGGAGGTAATTGAATCATGGGGGCAGGTGTTTCCCATGCTCTTGTGAATAAACAAAATCTGACAGTATTATAAAGAGGAGTTTCCCTGCCCAATATTTCTCTTTGCCTGCCATTATCCATTTAAGATGTGACTTGCGTCTCCTTGCCTTCCACCATGATTGTGAGGCCTCCCCAGCCATGTGGAACTGTAAATTATTAAACTTCTTTCATTTGTAAATAACACAGTCTCACGTAGGTCTTTATTAGCAGCGTGAAAATGGACTAATACAAAACCCTTCCTTATTTTAAACTATATATTTCTTACTTAGCTTAATTGCAGTAAATGCAGTGCTAAAAAGCCCAAACTTTGTGATTCTACCAGTGAAATGATATAACCCTGCCATGGCTTTCACAGAAACACTTTACAATATCACCTATGTCATGTGGTAATAATGTAAAACATTGGATCAAATATTAAGGTCAGCTGCAAAACCTGCATACTTAGGCTATTTAACCTTGTGTTAATGACTGTTTCAAACTCTTACAATCATACACTTTTGGTTAAACAATCAGCCATGGCCCTTCCTTATGGTTTTATGAAGACATCTGAGACATCTGGAAGAAAAGCATCTCATATTGCTTGTTAGGATGATATGGTATGAGGAGGAGATAGTGTGAATGTGATTAATAGTAGAAATAGAATATAGGAGAAAGTATTTTTTGGCACAATCCCTATGTTTCAGGTTGTTACTGGGAAACATTCTTACCCCTTCAATTTACATCCTTCACACAGTGCACTGGGACTCCAGCTCCTCACTCCATCCTTTACACTATGTGCAGTCTTCTAGGCCTTATTCAAAAAAAGTTGCCTCACCTATTAGATAGGTGCAAACATAATTGCGGTTGTTGTCATTACTTTTTTTTTTTTTTTTTTTTTGAGATGGAGTTTTGCTCTTGTTGCCCAGGCTGGAGTGCAATGGCACAAACTCGGCTCACCACAGCCTCTGCCTCCTGGGTTCAAGCGATTCTCTTGCCTCAGCCTCCCAAGTAGCTGGGATTACAGGTGCCTGCCACCATGCCTGGCTAATTTTTTGTATTTTTAGGAGAGATGGGGTTTCACCATGTTGGCCAGGCTGGTTTTGAACTCCTGACCTCAGGTGATCCACCTGCCTCCATCTCCCAAAGTGCTGGGATTACAGGTGTGTACTGCACCTGGCCTGCCATTACTTTTGATGGCAAAACCCGCAATTATGTTTGAGTCAACCTAATAGATTTACTGGAAACTGATTATGCAGATTCATCAAGTGTCTAAATAGCTTTTTCTCTTTCAATCAGATTTTTAGACCGAGTGTTGAACCAGATATTCACTCAAACTTCAAAACTAAAAACAAAACAAAGATAAAACAAACAAAACTCCAAATTTAATTATTTGCCTGCTGATACTTATAATAGTATGAGTATCATTTATGTTAAAAACAGAAGTATTTATGATCTTGAGACTTAAAAAATTACAATTATATTTAATAACTACATTTCCCAAGTCAGAGAAGTACATATTTCAGTTTTCCATGAAGTTTTAAAAATGGTTATTGAACTTCATCTTTCCTCAGTCTCCTCATCTGTAAAATAGAGACAAAACTAAGTAAATACCTCATATGTTAGCTTGGAGAAATAAAATAATAATCGTAAAATGCTTAGAACAGTGCTTGGCAATAATAGTGCTTAATAACTATTATATTATTATCATTAATAACTTATAAATTTAACCAGCCTGAACCTTTTCACACACTTTTGACCATATTAAGTTCTTAATAGAACATTCTTATTAATCATGGATATGAACTAATCATCTAAGCAATAAATAATGCATATAGATGTATAAAAGAATTCTAGCTACCTTAAAAATCGAAAAGTATCCAAAAATTAAAAAAAAGAAAAGGAATAAAACACCAGATTAATGAAGGAAATGGTGCTATTGGAAACTCTGGTGGCTGTGCAATATATCCATCCGGGGCATTGAGCCTGAGGGCATTTTTATGGTTTTTTTTCCTTCACTTTTCTCTGAGCTCATGCCCACATGTAAATGCAAGCATCAGTCCATTTTCCTCCCCATTAGTGTCTTTTCAGACTTGATAAGTATATTCATGCTGTTCCCTAGGGTTTAATAATTGCCAAAACATGCATTAAATGATAACATTGATTGTGAAGTACTTTAAGTTGATAAATTCTCTTTTTAACAATTAATTTCATGTGCTTCCAAAAACTATTTGGCAGAGAACATATGGTACTTAATATTTTACTGACATTTAAACAAGTCTAAATTTGCTAGTTTCATTAAACAGCTTTACACTAAAATTCGTTTATAAAACGTATGTTTGGCAATGAATGTGCCATCTTATGTAATATAAGGGGTACATGGTTAGTAGGCTGCAGTCCAAATGTATTAGATATCTTTTTAATTGATGCTGGAGATATTTCTCCTCTTAAACATCAAAATTTTAAGTCAGGGGATTTGGAGGTAAAAATAAACTGACAAAGAAGCTAATTTCTATATGGTCTATTTAAAATGTAAATAAAATTGTCTCTTTCCCTTTATTAAAAAATATTCTCCAGATGCTTATATATATTACTACAGTTTTTTGTGTGAGGCCCCAGCTTAACAGACCCAAAACAAAACAACAATAAAATACAATTTCTAATCCCTTTTTAAAAAGGAAAATTATTTTCTGTTTTGAATCATCAAACACATGTTTTCCTTTATCTTCATTAATAAATTATATCCTATTATTTCTTCTGGTGTAAAGTTCTATTATTCCTGTTTCTTCTAAAATATTAAATTTGGATGCAAATTTATTTTGGTCAGTATTTAGTATGATTATATAATTTAAAGTTGACATTCCAAATCAGTGGGAATAATTAATTACATTTTTTGAAAATGTAAGTTAGATACAAAAATATACTTCGTAATGCTCAAAAGTAAATGTAAAACGGGTAATAAAATAATTAGATGAAAATTTAGAAGGATATTGATATAATGAGTAGGAAAGGTTTTGTCAAGCCCAATTCCAAAGGCAAAAGCATCAGTAAGAAATACTGATTATATGACACCACATACAAATGAAAAGCTTCTCTTTATCACGCACCATGAATGACCTAGGGAAAAATATTTGTCGGCAAAAGGGTAGCATCTTTATTATGTAAAGAATGAAACATATTTATAAATCAATTAAAAAGTCTCAAATAGAAGAATACGCAAAAGACATGAAAGAATAATGTGAAAAAAATTGGTTACGTCTATATGAAAAAATATTCAGCTTCACTTGTAATCTAGGAAATGAATATTTAAAGAAAAACAATGTATATTGTGGTTATCAGATGAGAAAGCTGAAAAAGAACATTAATGTTTCAAAAATATGAAGAAATGGACACGCTTATATGCTTTCTCTCATAAGAAGCAATATTATTTAAAGAGTTATTTTGTAATAAATATCAATAACGTAAAATGTCCATTCCCCATGATGTGCTTATTTCACATTGCATGTCTGTATCAAAACATCTCATGTACCCCATAAATATATACACCTACTATGTGCCCACAAAAATTTGGAACAGAAACTAACCAAACAAAAATTGTCCAGAACAAGAATAACAACGTGGAGCTGTTCCAGACTAAAGGTGACCGAATAACGACAAATGTGATGTGAATCCTGAAATGGATTCTGGGGTGAGGAGGTGGGAGATGGCAGTGGGGACCTCTAAAGAACATTGACAGCACAGTTGGCTACACTGAACTATGGAGTGTGCAACAGATAATAGCAGTATGCCCGTGTTAATGCCCTGATTTTCCTAATTGTCTTCATGTGGTCATATAACACAGCATCTTTGCTTTGGGGAAAAACACACCAAATATTTATTCAGTGGCTAAGGGACAGATTTGTATCAACTTACTCTCAAATGGTTGTGAGAAAGAGGGAGATGAAGAGAGACAGATAGAGATAGACAGATGGAGAAAGAGAGAGAGAGAAAAAGAAAGAGGGCAAGACAGAGAACGCAGAACACAAAGCAAATGGGGCACGGGGCAAAACTGACGTATCTAGGGAAAGGGAACGGAGGAGCTCCTTGCATGGTTCCTGCAACTTTTCTGTAAGTTTGAAACTGTCAAAATCGAAAGTTAGCAAAAGCTATACATGTTTAAAAAGTATGTATGCAATGAACCAATAATTCCACTTTAGGAATTTCTCTGAAGAAAATAATCATGGATTTGCAACAAGGATATTTATTTATCATAGTGTTACTCACAATAGCAACAAGTGGAAACTAATTCACTAGAAGTTTATATTTTATACCATGAAATTCAATTTGGTCATTAAAACCCAGCTAGAGAAATGTTTACTGGCATTTGAAAATACCTGTGAAATCATGTCAATTTAAAAACAGAAGACATTTTAAAAGTAAGTACTGTAGGTTTTCTTTTAAAATGAACATTTATGGACATTAGTAGGCATATAAATTGCATACAAATGATTGATTTATAGTAAGGTCTTTTTTGAGGGGAGATCTGTAATTCTTCCTGAAAAGTAGATCTAACAGTTGATGACACAGATAAAAAAGGAGATGTCACTGAGACTGCTGCCCAGGATTTCCTTCATTTTGGGGCGGTGTTTTGTTATTTGTCACGAGGTAATATTATGACTTTCGTGGGCACTAGGAATTTTTGCTTTCCTGGGCCCCTTCCTCCACAAAGAAACATATTAAAATTATATTTTAGAGTTGCACTGAAATAAAGATGAAATATACTAAGATTACATATTAAAATACTTTCTTCCATATAAAAGTTTATTTTTAAATTTTGATTTTAAAAGAAATTAAAACTGTTTCATGAATCCCTTAAGGTATTATAGGGTCTTAAACACTTGTACCTATTGTGCCTAACCAAAAATTTGATGTTAATACACCACCTCTACTTGCTGTATATGGCTCACAAAGCATCTAGGGTGGTGCTTCTCAAATTTTTTTTTTTTTTTTTTTTTGAGATGGAGTCTCACTCTGTCATCCAGGCTGGAGTTCAATGGTGCGATCTCGGCTTACTGCAATCTCCGGATTAGCTGGGATTACGGGTGTGTGCCACCACACCCAGCTAATTTTTGTATTTTTAGTAGAGACAGTGTTTCACCATGTTGTTCAGGCTAGTCTCGAATTCCTGACCTCGTGATCTGCCTGCTTCAGCCTCCCAAAGCGTTGGGATTACAGGTGTGAGCCACTGCACCCAGCCAGTGCTTCTCAAATTTTAATGTGTATGTAAATCAGTAGAATATTGTTAAAATGCAGATTCTGATTCATAATGCAAGAAATGAGACATTCTGCATCTCTGACAAGCTCCTAGGTAATGCTGATGACACCCGCCTGTGGACCACACTTGGAGTAGAAGGTGCTGGGAAATAATTATAATCACCATGATTCATATACCCTACATATACTCACATATTACTCTTCAGCATCTAAGCATTTTTCTAAATGCTTCTTTGTAGTCATTGGTTATAGTTTCTCAGGCATGCAAGAGTATCCTTACTTCCTGCTTCAGACATATCTATTTACCTATTAACCTACATTCATACCCAGACCCATGCTTATATCTAAATCTGTGTCTCAAAGAAGGTGTATTAGTTCATTTTCATGCTGCTGATAAAGACATACCCAAGACTGGGCAATTTACAAAAGAAAGAGGTTTAGCGGACTTACAGTTCCATGTGGCTGGGGAGGCCTCACAATCGTGGTGGAAGGCAAGGAGGAGCAAGTCACATCTTACATGGATGGCATCCGGCAAAGAGAGAGTTTGTGCAGGGAAAGTCCCCCTTACAAAACCATCATATCTTGTGAGACTTATTCACTATCACAAGAACAGCATGGGAAAGACCCACCCCAATGATTCAATCATCTCCTACCAAGTCCCTCCCACAACAGGTGGGAATTCAAGATGAGATTTGGGTGTGGATGCAGCCAAATCAGATTAGAAGTCATGCCAAAATATTAACAGAGATCATTTATTTGTAGTGGAAATATGAATATTTAATGCTTATTTATACTTCACTGTTTACTAATTTCTCTACACTGAGCATGCATCAATTTTCTAAACAAAATATTGCATATTATAAATACTTAGAAATATTTACTACAAATATATGCATGAAAACAAACAAAATAAGATGGTCAAGGTATGATGAAAAGGTGCTATTTTGATGATCTAGGTTGGAAAATGTTGAGTAAATAAATCTGGCTATTAAAAAAGTGAAACAATATTTTAATTTAAAAGTATTTATAGTACAACTAATAGTTTTTTGCTTATTACTGCAATGAAAGCAAATTAAGATTTAAGAGCATATTATTTCAGTAGACAATGTGATTCTTAAGATTATATGGTTTAAGCCTTTTGTGGTGGTGCATGCCTGTAATCCTGCTACTTGGGAGGCTGAGGTGGGAGAATTACCTGAGCTCAGGACTTTTGAGGCTGCAGTGAGCTACGCTTGGCTACTGCACTCCAGCCTGGGTGACCGAGGGAGACTCTGTCTAAAAAAAAATAAAAAAAAAAATAGAAAAAGATTCTATTAACTTTTCACTTACTTTGACCAATATTTAGTATGTAATTGCTACATCTTGTTTTCTAGTGAATGAATGAATAAGTACATTTAAAAAGCTTATTTGCTTTAGTATCGTTGGCAATGGTCAACATAATTAATAACAAGCAAATTCGTTAAAATGGTTGAAAATTCAGGGTTTATTACGTAGGTTGTTATTGTGACTTGAAAGACAGTAACAATGCTATTCATTCCAACTTAAATATCGTTGGTGCTTAAACTTCTAAAAATTTGTCTTTGGGGATCTATGACATTGGCCAAAAGTTTATTTTTACATTTTTTAAAAGTTAAAACATTGCTTGTGAAATATTTTTAGTTTATCTGAGTAACATAAAGTAGTATTACTTCACTTTTTCCATGAAATCTTAATGGACATTATTTTTATCACCTCGCCTTATTATGGAGTGGTGTTTTTTTCTCCGTCAATTCATATTTAAATTTATGGCATGTGAATTTTTTCTTAGTCTTTATCTGATCATCTATCAGACTTTGTTAGTTATAAATGCTAGCTTAAATCCAAATAATTTGAAGAGAAAAGAAAATAAAAATCCATAATTTCAGGTTAGGCAAATATATTTTGCTTGGCAGTCAAGATTGAATATAACTGAATAATATAGTATGTCATCATAGTATAACAAATACAGTATATATATATGTATAACATCTTTGAAGTTTTAATGTTCTCTTTGTGCTATACCTTTAAAAAATTTATTTATAACCAGTATATGACATATAAACAATGGCAAGCTTTCAAAATTTCAATTCATTACGGGTATTAAATGTACCCATAATTATACCTTTCTCCATTTACTTAAGGTGACCTGTTATTTGGCACTTTTTGGATGGAAATATTCTCATTCAATTCATGAAATGTTTTCAACTATATTAATGCTAGTATGTAGTAACTGCCTTATCCAGACATATAATTCTTAAAGAAATACTGGAATGGAACACCGTGAAAATTAATATTCTGTGTTTCCCCTGCAGACCCTTAGAAAAAGGAATTTTATATGATTTTTGCAGAAATCTGATATAAGCCTGTATAACTTAAGGATCACATTCACGTTATTTCCCATAATTACTTAGCACCAAGCCAACACCCTGTATACAATGCCATATTTATTTTAGGTGAACTATAGTTTTGAGGTTTTGTAATTTCTTTGCGTAATGTGTGTATTTAGAAAATATATACATACGGTTGACAGACGTTATAACTATTCCTGCTGTACAATATAGCCATTGAACCTTTGTCTTTGAGTCATATAAACATAATCTTATGAACTGTTTTAAACTTCAGGAAATAGATTACTTTATCCAGTATTTCAAATTTTAAATTTGTTATGGCCACATGTACATATACAATATTTATATATGTGAAAGGGATTCATAATTAGTTATGTAAGTCTGTCTCAATTAATTTATTCATGTATTTCTCCTGAAAGTCTCCATGACTGTTCTTTTAGCAGTGAGAAGTATGATGTCATGGAGAGCCAGTGACCTGACTACTAAGAATAAAATTACTTTTATAAAATTAAATCATTTAGAGATACAGTGATATTTCCAATGATATAAAATTTGAAACATAAAAATGTGTGAAGCATCTATATGAGTTATGAAACATAATAGAAAAAGATCCCCATGATTCTACCACCCAATTTAAGATCTAGAATATTACTGAGAGTATTTAATCTACTTATGTGTTCTCATTTATTTCCCCCCCTCGAGAAGAAATAACTATACTGAATTTTGGGTTTATATTTCTAATTCTTTTTAAACATTAATTATTGATTAATTTATTTATATATATTTTTTAGAGATAGGGTCTTGTTCTGTCACCCAGGCTGGAGTGAAGTTGTGAGATCCTAGCTCACTACAGCCTCCAACTCCTAGGCTCAAGTCGTTCTCTCACCTCAGCTTCCCGAGTAGCTAGGACTACAGGTGTATGCACACCACTTCACTCGCCTAATTTTTATTTTTATTTTTATAGATATGGGGTCCTACTGTGTTAGATTTTTTTTGGTAGATATAGGGTCTTACTGTGTTAAATATTTTTTTGTAGATATGGGGTCTTACTGTGTTACTGTGTTATTTACGTTTAGGCTGATTACTTATGTTCATTGGTTTTCAATGATGTATATAGCAGGAATTAGCAATCTATGTCCCACTGACCTATGGCCAAATCTGACCTATGTACTAAACCCAAACAACCATATGTTTTTGTAAGCCCCATGAGATAAGAATTATTTCTATATTGTTAGTGTTGTAAAAAACATTTGAAATTGTATGTGACCCACAAGGTTTAAGCTATTTAATATCTGACCCTTTATAGAAAAAAGTTTGCCAAACCCTGCTATAAAATATTCTGCTGTGTGAATACATTACACATTGGCCCATAATTGAGAGTTCATATGTAATTGATCTTAATCTACAGAAAATTGTGGGGTCTATAAGTAGGATGTTTTTCTCCAAAGAGCTTGTAATTTTGTTACTCCTCGGAACCAAAAGGAGCTGCATTCCTAGAAGCAATATAATCCTTCCATGGCTTAATTCAGAGCCTCAGTTTTAGTCCCCCTCTCTTCCATGATAGCTCTTGATGCTGATATTAACATTCGCCCTCTGTGTAAACTGACCTTCAGTGCATGTGTATTGTTCACCATTTGAGTTTCAGTTTACGTGATGATGGTGGTCATGGCGCTGAGAACATCAGGCTTTTCTTTATTACCCATAAGCTCAGGCATACCACGTATGTTATATTTTATGCAAGGTCTGATTATTCCATAATGGGAAGAAGACCTGTCAGGATATCTAGTGTGTCTTATTATTTGAAACATAGCCACCAAAAATTGCTTCATTTATTAGAAACTAGTAATTTAAAACCTGTGTCATAAAACTGTAAAGCGCTAAAAAGTCCTTCTAAATTCTAAAAGGCTATACATAGGTGTTTTAAAAGTTATTTTCAGATTCAGCTAGGAGAACAAAATACCATAGACTGGGTTAGCTTAAACAGAATAAATTAGTTTTTTCACAGTTCCGGAGGCTGGGGAGTTCAAGACCACTGTGCCTGAATGGTTGGTTTCTGGTGAGGGCTCTCTTCTTGGCTAGTACATGGCTGCCTTCTCATGGGGTCCTCACATAGACTTCAGTTTGCTCATATGTAAAATTAGGATCTTGGATAATGGGATCCAAACCCCAAATACTGAATATAAGACTTAATGTAGACACTTGCACAAGAGAAAGCCAAAAGTGATTTTTTTTCTTTGTCAAGTTGTATACATATATAACTTCTGGCGTGTGTGTGTGTGTGTGTGTGTGTGTGTGTGTGTGTGTGTGTGTATGTAATATTTCCAGGTGATTCAGACATATATATATATATATATTTCTGGCATATATATATATATGCCAGAAAGAAAGTGATAATCAAAGGTTGTTTGATAAAACTTAATGAGATACTTGATGAAAAGGTTCTCCCAATTATTCTCTTGAACCAAATAAAGTCTTGCTTAAAATTACTTCAGTTTGAGAATAGTAAATTGGCTTAGGCACACTATGAAATAATACTACATTACTATTGACTATTCTTGGTAAGAGAACAGGAATGATAAGAGAATAACATTCTTCCTCAAGTCACTGAAAAAAATATGCTGAAAATTCTATCTTTATGCTAGATTGTAAACTTCAGTTGGACACATGCCTTGCTAACTAAGGTATCTGAACTCATTAAATATTAGTAATAGGTGTATTCAAATTAACAATTGTATCTTGTCTAATTTTTGATTTATTTCTTTCCAGTGGAGTTGCTATTAAAAAGGGAAGTTGCTAGAAAGATACCAGTTGAAGGAATAAGAGAAAGGAACTAAATCCTTGGGTAAGCCCCCAATTGGATAATAAGATTTTGTCAAAGAATTTGGTCTTGTTTCCCAATACATACATACCAAAACAAAACAAACAAAAATAAAAAACAAACAAAAACAATACATGGCCGGGCACAGTGGCTCATGCCTGTAATCCCAGCACTTTGGGAGGCCAAGGCAGGTGGATCACGAGGTCAGGAGATCAAGACCATTCTGGCTAACACAGTGAAACCCCATCTTTACTAAAAACACAAAAAAATTAGCCTGGTGTGGTGGTGGGTGCCTGCAGTCCCAGCTACTCAGGAGGCTGAGGCAGGAGAATGGCATGAACCCAGGAGATGGAGGTTGCAGTGAGCTGAGATCGTGCCACTGCACTCCAGCCTGGGCAACAGAGCGAGACTCCATCTCAAAAACAAACAAACAAAAAAACAAAACAAAACAATACGAAAACAATACCTATAAAAAGTACATAGAGAATATTGTGGAAAGTGATGTTTCTCAAACCTGAGCATGTGTCTGAATCACCTGGAAGTATTACAGATTGCTGGGCCTCACTCCCTTAGAGTTTCTGATTCAGAATAGTTGAGGTGGAAACCCACCCCAAATGTGCATGTCTAATAAGTTCCCAGGTCATGTTCATGTTGCTGGTCTGGAAACCACAATTCAAGAACCACTAAAGTCTTTTTAGTCTTTTATAATCCAAATAATGTCCTTGGAATAATCTAGGTCATGGAAAACTAAGCCAATTTATTATGATTGGTATGAAGGCTTAAATCAGCAGGCCATATTACAACATTTTAAGAAAGTCATTCAGAACCTGCTTTTGCATTTATTATAAGGATGTTGGTACCACACGGTATACATTGATTGGCCACTTTTCTATCTTAGCTCATTGTTCACTATATAGATTGGTTCTTTTTGTACATGAAAACATAGGAAAGAAATTCCATCATATGGAATTTCAATAAAATTGAAATTGAAAAGTATTACAAAATATTTTTGAAACATAATGCATCATTGCATTATGAAATTCAATTTCAGTGCTTCAATGATGCATCATGCCTATTTTTAGCTTTTTGGATTGTGTTTTAAGAAACTAACCTTATTTTCGGGATTGATTTCTGGAAACTCAGAGACAAATTTGCAGCCAATGTCTAATAGAGTATATGAGAAATTATATTGGGCATTTGTGTACTAATTTTATACTTGGCTTCATCTTATATCATTTACCCTAATTTTTCTTACCTATCTCATCAACTTCCTGTTATTTTTATATATTTTTTCTTTTTTCGCATCTTTATAGTTTTTTTTTTTTAATTTGGAAAATAGTAAGGGTAATGATTATGAAATAAGTGGCTAGTTAAGTAATGAACAGATAATTCCAAAATTAGTAAAATGGGGTTTAAATAAATTCATGTGGTATAACAAAGTAGATTTGGGGAATCTGTTGTATGCTTCCTAGAGTTTTACACTTATTATTCGGTTATATTCGCATGTATTTTTTAACAGAGTCATTTTTGTTGTATATCATTGTTAACTGAAGTTTGCCATGAGGTTCACAGAACATAAGCTATGATTGTTTAAATATTAGGTCACAGCCCACCAAGTCCAGGAGTTTTTCCTTTGCAAGGAAAATGGGAGAGTCTTCATAAATCTAAGTGATACTGCTTCCTGTTATATATCAGGAATGTCATATTTATTACTGCATGGAAAACTACAAAAAGGGGGGAGCACTATTTATTTATGGTAGATTATTTTTACTTGTTCAAGTATACCATCTTTAATTAGCAGAAGGAAAAATTGCCAAAACAAATGAGGAAGGGGATTGTTTTTTGTTGTTGTCATTAAAGGTCTTGTGCTCACCACAGTGTCAGTGAAATATTCCCTATATAGTTCTGCAGTCTTGTTGATTCTTTTAAATAAACATTGAGTCAAGCAGAGGGAAATCATTTCCATATTTCATGTGGAAAATACATATGTTTTCTATTTAAAATTTTGGGACTTTTTTGTTTTAATTGAGGAGATTAATTTTCTAGCATGTTCATGTTTCTCTACATTGTAATTTGTTTTTAATTACACATGCATGCCATATGTAGTTCATTGACACTCTTTATTCTTGAAAGTAAATTTACACACCACTCATGTCATTTGTATCATGGGATGTGTGTTCCTTGTTAAGTGATTCCTTTCTAATATCTAAATAATTAGCTAATTAAGGGCATGATCCTAGGGTTCTTATGCAAGGATAACACCCACTGGCTTAAAGACAGCATGATTTGCTTTTATTGTGGATCACAGTGCTGACTATCCTCATCATGTTGTTTTTCCTAATTAATGTAGTATTCATATTTGCAAATGTTCACCTGTTAAAATAAGCTCGTTAAACATGCTTGTTGATTTCTGTATTGTAAAGCTCAGTGATGGCAGATGCTAGAGTATCTCAGTGGATTCCATTTGGGTCCACTGATATGTAGTTATCACTACATCCACAATCCTGGCAAATATCTGTAATTGACCACAGGAGTTGCTGTGTTAAAAAGTAGAATTACATCAGACCAAACAACCTAGCCCAGAGAAACTAACCCTGCTACTACTCATAAGAATTATAGTAGCTTATACTTCTTCAGCAGTTACCATTTCCCAGACACTGTTACATAACTAACTCTGTTAATCATCACAAAAACCTTCTGCAATTTGTAAATATCCTAATAATAGTGGAATCTTTTGGCAGCATTTCTCTGAGCAATCAGCCCCTTATGGGAAAACCATAGGTGATTCTCTTAATTTCTAAATTAACACTCAATGTATTGCCAAGGCATTCCCGTACCTTCACAGTTTGATGTTGACCCACCTGTATGATTTGTAGCTACAACTTTTAACCTTTTCCCAACCCCTCACTCTACAATAGTGTCCTTCAAGTCTCTATCAGACTACATGGTGTTCACTGACTATATCGTGGGCTATCTACCCATCTCTTTGACTTGGATTTTGCTTCTGCTCTTATATCTATCTGTCTAACATTCCTCCTCCTCTTTTTATCATTATGTAGTGAAATGCTACTACCTTTACATCTAAAATATCATCACCTCCTGAATGAAGTCCTTCCTGAATATCAGCATTAGTAAAAGTCTTCATGCTCTGCTTCTATTGCAGTGGCTTTTTAAAGTACAATATTTGATGCATTGTTTTATGCATGCACATACTTTCGAGATTATTTAGAAATATTAGTTTTTTTTCTTCTCTCCTCATATGATTTGGCTGTGTCCCCACAAAAATCTCACCTTGAATTGTAATCCCCATAATCCCTACATGTCAAGGAAGAGACCAGGTGGAGGTAACTGAATCATGGGGGTGGTTTTCCCCATGCTGTCTTGTGATAGTGAGTGAGTTCCCACGAGATCTGAGATCTGATGATTTTATAAGTGTTTGGTAGTTCCTCCTGCATTCCTCATTCTCTCTCCTGTGCCTTGTGAAGAAGGTGCCTGCCTCCCTTTCATCTTGGGCCATGAATGTAAGTTTCCTGAGGACTCCCAAGCCGTGCAGAACTATGAGTCAATTAAATATCTTTCCTTTATAAATTACCCAGTCTTGGGTATTTCTTTATAACAGTGTGAAATGGACTAATATATCTTCTATTTCTCAGAACAATTTTATTCCATCTCTTCCTGTGCATCTTTGATATCAGTATATTCATTATCACTGATGATGCTTTTTATACCATCCAGCTCACTTTCTGGATTACGTAACTTTCACTCCTTTCTAAATTGTTTGTGATCCAGCACCTTTTGATCCTTTATATGATGCTGTTGCTGAAATATTTTATCCTAGAAGTTCCAATTTACTTAATCTTAGGAGAGATTGCTTTTTTATTTATCATGTAGGTTCTATATTCATGATCACAACATCCTAACACTTAATGTTTTAATTTATTTATTTGTTTACCTGACAAATAAAAATTGTATGTATTTGTGGTGTACAAAATGATGTTTTGATATAAGTATACATTGTGGAATGGCTAAATCAAGCTAAGTAATGCCTTATACCATATCATATGCATTATATTATATCATTACATTTTATTTAGCTTATTCAAGTACTTATACTAATCTTTGAAACATTTATTTATTTACATGAATGACTGATTGTGAGATTAGGAATTCTTTGAGGACAAATTCCACCACACCGCCCCCCGACCACCGGCACACACACACGAATTGCCTCTCTCCACACTCACATATACACATACAAATACATGCTTGCACTTAGCCTAGCATTGCCCTTAAAGAGACTCCAGGGCCATTATGGATTAGCAGAGTCATTGTCTTCCATATGGAAAACATATTTTACTTTTAAAAATGATTTTATGTCTTTTATCTTTTATCTTCTAATTTCACTTAATTTTACTTATAAGCATTTATTAAGTAGTACATTAATAGTAATGTGTTATTCTGCTTTTAGATAACAGCCATTCCTCAATACAATGTAACTTTCTTAAACATTGAGTCCTTGTCTTTTATATCATTTATTTATTTTGTGTTCTCTGCATACCAGAGTGGCTAAAGAGTACCTTTGGAGCCAGACTGTCTGGCTTCAAATCTCAACTCTGCTGGTACCTAACTGTCGCCTTGGGCAAGTTATTTAACCTCTGTGGCCTTTATATGACATCTGTAAAATGAAGAAAATAACCATATATACTTCACAGAGTTATTGTGAGGCTTGCATGATAAGACGTGCACAGCAGTTAGAACGTGCCTGGCACAGAGCAAGCCCTTGATAAATGGCAGTTGTCTTTGTTGCTATGACTTTTCTTTTTCCTCCTGTCACAATGCACCTTTTCTTGGGTTCCTCATGGTCCGTAGGTTGTGGAGATTCCTAGAGGTCTGACTAGAAGCCCCCATAAAACAATTCCTGATTAGTTTTAGATGAAACGTATCAGTCTGTTGAATAGATCTCTGAGAGTATTCAAAAGTGTTTTTTCTTATCATTTTTAATACCTCTATCCCATCTCACTACATCCTTTCTGTGTTGCTCAGGCAAACTTCAAGAAAAGCCTGAGCAAACAGGTAGGCCTTTCAACTTGTACCCTGAATGCACAACTAAATCCAAAGCTAATGAAGTTCATTCAGATTAAAAGCACTTCATATGCCTACGACAGCTCTTTATATAATGCAGTTAGGGGTAGAAAATTCATGGTATTTCATGCTTACTTATATGCTTTTCATGTGAAAAGATACAGTATAATAAAAGTTGAGGATTACTCATGTTAATTTATTATATTTTGCTGATATAGTCACATCAAGGGCTTAAGAAATATACTTCAACAGCAGCACAAATGAAGGAAGGATGGTTTAAGACATGGTGCATAAATGCTCTCCCTGCTGCCGCTTTTAATGACACTTCATTTAGAAATACACCCTCTTTCATATGGATAACACTCTATTTTAGAGTTAGACTTCTTTAGGAACAGAAACTATAAAGTGCGCTGAGGTGATTGTTTAGTAAAAAATTTAATAAAATTATCCCCACATAAAGGTACTGAAATGTAACAAAAATAAAAGGTAGATGCCCCATAATTCTTATGAGCATTAACTTTTAGAGAAAATCTATTTTACATATCAATTTAGTTTATTTAACACATTTCACATAGCATGTAAATAAGAAGTGCTTTATGTAATTTTAATTGGGTGGGTTTAGTGCCTTTGAAATTATAACAGGAGCAATTTATATTTAAGTAAAACACATAAAATCTGTGCTGTCTGTTCACTAAAAAAGGGATCTTGAAAATATCATCTGTGATATGAATCAACAAAATACTGAGCACCTACATACAGAAAACACTAAATTGGGCTGGGCAGGGGAGGCAGAGCTAGAAGAAAACCCATACCCAGGGAACTGGTAATCAAATCAGACATTTTGTAAAACTATATATGCATGTCAACTTCAGTAACTATATATATCAATATGTAATGCGGACTAAATGAGGAGTGCAGGTAATAAGCACTAGAAGAATTTAGACGAGAAAAAGATTGCAGTGGGCTTGAAACAATTGCCAATCTTCAAAGAGGAGGCCCTATTTAAGAGTTGAGAGTAGATTATATTTAATAATTAGAGAAAAGAGAAAGGGGGTAGCTGATTAATAAACAGTGCAGTGGGCAGAGGCACATTCTCTGGGAAGCAAAGGAAGTGCAGGGGGCATGGGGCCCTTCCAAAGCCTGTACTTTGTGTTGTATTTGTAAATTTTCTTCCTTATTTCCTTTCCTTCCTTCCCTCCCTCCCTCCCTCCCTTCCTCCCTTCCTCCCTTCCTTCCTTCCTTCCAGAACACCTCCCAAGTTGCGTAAAGTTTCAGATCCACCCAAAATTTCAAGTTTTATTGGCTAATGAAACAAAATTTATGGGGAAATATGATTTGTTTTTAAGACAATAAATAGGCTAGTTTTGATTGGGCACAGAGTTCATGTTAAAGTATCCCAGGGGAATGAATGGAAGGGTAGGTCAAGACCAAACTGCAGAAGTCATTTCTTTTCATACTAACGTACTAAATAATTTGAAAATTTATTCTATGTATAATAGAAAATCACCAAAACATGTTAAGGGAATTAGTGAATATTTATTGATTTCTCACTGTATATACCAGGGAGTGATAATCATATATCTCATGTAGGCTTAATAATAGTCATAAAAGGCAGACATCATTACTCTAATTGAAAGACCTGAGGCTCAGAGAAGAAGCTTCTCAAAGGTCATGAAGTAACTAATGGTGGAATCTGGGACTCTGAAACACATCCTTCTGACTCTAATACCCAGCCTTTTCCCTATCCATGCAACAGAAGACTGGGTAGAAGAATCTAATAGTAATAGCTAAAATAAGGTGAGTTTGAGTAGAAAAAAAAGGAAGAACCAGGAGGCAGAAGAATAGATAGCTATGGAACAAGAGCCTCAAGAATTTGGTGATCTATCTATGCCTTTCCCTTTGTTTGGGAAGCAATACCAGAGGAGAAAAGAAATATAAACATTCGATAAAGTATCTTTTTTTTTTTAACACATCACTGCACTATACAACAAAAAGCACCAAAAAGGAGCAAAAAAGTAAAGTTTAATTTCTACTTCTGTCTAAAATGTCTGCTTTTTGATTTGCTGATATTTTTAACTATAAAAGATGTGATGGTCTCTTCTTAGTGATAGAGTATTATCTCCAACTCTCATTCAATATTTCTTATATTTACTTGTATTATAATTGCTTTTGAACATACTTTGCTAGATTATAACTTCTTTGCAGGCAGGATCTGTGAATAATACATTTTAGCAGAATTGAACTCATTACCTTAGACCATGTTAATGGCTACTGAAAATACACAAACACACACATACACACACGCGCACACACACAGATGCCATTATAGACATTTTGAAAAGATGGCCTTCCTTTTTTTAACATAACTTTTGAACACACAGGTGTTATGAAGGAGTGGGGGGGAAAGAAGAGAGGGTTTTGATTTAATCAAGTCAATTGGTTGCAGGAAAGACAAGCATAGTGGCCACATGGAGGAGATGCCATTTGGCAGAAAAATGACACAGGATATCGGATGAGACCATTTGTGCCTTGGATATTGTATAATTTTTACCAATTATTTGTTTTATAAAAAAGCAAATATTAATGATTTTAAAAATCTTATTGGTTTCCAATCTATCTTCCATTTTGTCAGATAATTTTTTAATACTGAGATCAAATTCCATTACCCCCTTTTTGAGTATATTTATTAGCTCCCTACAATTTATATTCTAAGGAAACAGTGTAGTGATTAAAAATGAAGGCCTTGGAGTCACACAAAATGAGGTTCAAATTGCAGCTCAACCTCTGGCTAAGACTGGCCTTAGCCAAGTTTTTTTTTTTTTTTTAATTTAATAAGTTTCAGTTTCTGTCTGTCACTCATCATGAGCATGATTATACCGAGGTTTTAATAAGGAGTAAATGGAATGAGCCATGAAAATGTGCATAGTACAGCTAATATTCAGTATGCATTAGTATTAGCAAAAGTTCTCCAGAAAAACAGAACCAATAGGAAGTTAGAAGAAGGGGAAGAGAGAAAAAGAGAAAGATTTGAAAAACAACAAAAAAATGGTTCACATTATTGTGAAGGCTAGCAAGTCTGAAATTGGTAGGGCAGTCCAGTAGCTGGAAACAGTCAGGATTTCTATGTTACAGTCTCAAGACAGCATTCTATCTTCTCTGAGAAACTTGATTTTGCTCTTAAAGTCCCAACTGAGTGAGGCCCACCATATTATAGAGGGTAATAACACCACAAAATACCTTGATGGCAACACTTAGACTAGAATTTGACCAAACAACAGGGCACCAAAATCTGGCAAATTTGACGTATAAAATTCACCATGACGGGTTTATTACTAAGGAAAAGACCAGACTTCTTTGTAATTGCTTGAAAACATGTGCTGTCTCATGTCTTTCTGTCTTCTTCATGGACTAACCACCTCTGTATCCTGGAACAATCTCACCCTACTTCTCTGCATGGCAAACTCATACTAATCTTCCTAGTCTCCGGTAATTTATTACGCTTTCTGCTAGCATTTTCTTGCCACTCAAGGTAGCATATTGTGTATCTTCCATATTCAAGCAGTGCTTTGTGTACATCCTCTTGAAAGTAACACCATGAAAGATTAACTTTTTTCCTTTCTGTTTGTATCTTGTTAGCACTCATGGTTGGTATAGAGGAAAAATTTGAATGTTAAATTAAGTTTTGAATGAATATTTGAATAACAAATGATGGAAAGAAGAAAAGAGGGAAGGAATCAAAGAAGAAGGAAGAAAAGAATTGGAAAGATGAAAGCAAAGGATTATTAATTTCTTTCCACAATTTGCTCTTCAATATTCCTGTTTGCCCACAATATTTTTCATCCACGCTGTTTAGCTCAAGGTGATGATATGATAAAATATGTATCTATAATCTTCTTAAACTTGAGAGCTAAGCAATATAGGCAATATTTATTTTCGCATGCAGCATAAAACCTGAACTGAAGATTTTGTGGCAGACTTTGAGATTGAGATAAAAGCCGACTGTGCCTTCTGAAATTTTTTAAAACAAATTTGTGATTAATTTTTATGAAAGATTAGGTAACAACTAAATATTTTATTAGGTATCCCATCATGTGTTAAATGTCTTTATCATATTCAATGTGAGAATCAAGTCTAGGCCACCATATCTATCTTCTTGTCAATGCCTTCATGCAGATAATCCCTGGATATGCTAGAAGTGAGAGGTCATGAAAACCATTTTCTGGAATGAGATTATTATTTCTCATATGAAAATACATCACTTATGGGTAGATTTTTCAAGTTGCTGCCTTCTGAATGGCTACGTCTTCTCCGCTGGTTTAATCTTAGTCACCTCCTCTGCAATGAGTTGAAGACATGCTTTGCTTTTGGATCCTATATAGTTGACGATGACACATGGAAAATCAACAAACTCCTTTAAAATTTGTAGTTCCTAAGAAGGTGGCACAATATGTGTAATTCCAACTCTGCAGTAGGAAAGCTTAAAGTGCCCTTGTTTTAAATTGGTATTCTACATCTGCAGACAAGTGAGGAACCAAACATTGTAGGGCTATATATACCACAATACAGTTGAAAATGTAAGCTTAGCCTTAGTAAAGAGAAAAAAAAAAAATGGAGTCTAATGACTAAGTCAACAAGTAGGTAGACAGACCTTTCTTTTTGTTTTTTTTTTCAGCATAAAGTTTTAGTTTTAAGTATTAATTTCATCTCAGTTGTCCTATTTAAGAAAATGAAGTAATGCCTCCCTTTTAAATATCATGGTAAAAATCTTTGTTAACATTTCTAAATTCTGAGGAGAAAATTTAATAGAATTATTATAAAGGGCAATAATACAGAGATAGATAACAATCCTCAGGCAGACTTTGGAGAAAACAGCTCCAAATGTGGAGAGGAGAGAGAGAGAGAGAGAGAGAGAGCACGAGCTTTCAGCCTTTTAAGCCTATGAAATTAGCATCCTAATCATATTGCACTTATTTCCATTTTTCAGTCATATGGGCCCTTTACCTTATTTTTATTGAAGTAAATTCATGTTTTAATTGTTGATTTTGTTAATTGCAGACTGTATTGGCTGTCTTCCTTTGCATGAGGTTCCTTCATGCACTTTAGAATTTGGCTTTGCGGGGTCATTTTGAGTAGCAGTATTTTTGTTAGTTTAGTTTGGTTTGATTTAGATTTTGATTTGGTTTTCTTTTTTTCTTATCTTGGCTAGTTCTTGGTCACAAGATGGTTCTTTGTCCTCCTGTCTCCGTAAGCCTGTAGTTTGTATAAAGCCGTATTTTGGATAGCCTGAATTCTAGCTTCCTTAATGAGCTCAGAGCCCTTGGTATCCCCTGCTTCAAAAAACAAGACTTGGACACAGAAACTGAGACCCTACTCTTATTGCCAGCTTCTGACTCAGGAACCAAAAAGTCATTTACTTTCAGCCGTTCTTTTCAATTTGAATTTATGGGTTTTGTTGTTGTTGTTGTTGTTTGTTTTTTTCTGGTCTAAGAAGATATCGGTTCGCTTTTGAGTCAGGCTTTGTGTTGCTGTTTTTGTTGTTGCTGTTTGTTTTTTTTCTTTTTATATTTTATCTTTCTCCATTAAATGTTTGGAACACAGGCTTGCTTCAAAACAGCTACTGAAAAAGCCATCGTGACTGGGTGTCTTAGGGCTCTTTAATATTGAATAATAGACTGAAAATAGGTTAAACATCCTATTACGACTCAATTGTTCTCTAATTTTAATATGTCCAAGGGTGACTACAGGACTTGGTTACAAAGCAGATTCCCAAACTCCGCCTTTAGAGATTCTCACTCAGTGTGGTTGGCGGTAGGATGGTGCCTTAGACATCTACAGTTTTAATAATTCATTTAACTGATGTGGCCTGTTCTGACAGGGGTTAGTTGATAGAGTCTGAGAAACAAATAGCTGGAGTTCATGCAATTCAAACATGAAGAGGATTGGTCATGGTGGCAGAGAGCTCTATTTTTGTGTGTTGGGCAGCTATTTGTGTGACCCTCCAAGATTCCGACCATCTTGTGAATAAAAGGAAAAAACAGACCCTAACGAATGAGGGTTCATTGCGATCCACACAAAGGAACACAGCCGGTCATTCAGTTGAGTTCTGTGTAGGGTGGCAGGAAGGAAATTTCAAATCAGAGATCTATCACAAAGGAAAAATTAGGTTTAATATAATGTTTCCTATTAATTAAACATTTTAATATAACTTTGTAGCAACAGCATTTGTCCTATAGTCCAGAAATTCCCATGAGTACTAAGAAAGGCCAAAAGGGAATATGCCACTCAACAATACTCTGTGAAATAATCACCTGTGGGAATTCATGAAAAAATGGATTAAGGTATTAAATTTATACTGAACAGAACATGGCTAATAAGTGGCTTAATGACAATGATATGAAACAATGAAAAAACCGTAGATAGCAGGCAGCTGATGAATTCCTAACTGTATTGATGTGGAAGTTCTTAACACCAAGAAAATGGCAAAGCCTTCTTATTTGCATGTCACTCCATTTTTGAATTAGAAAATGAGTGAGTAACTAGTGTCTCAGGATCTTCTGATCTGCAGTAGCTAAATAGAGTCAATTCCATACTATGAGGCATTATGCAAAGGAACAGTATTTAAGCTTAGGACTTGAAAATTATATTTTTCTGTATGAGTATGGGGATGGGGTGGGGGGATCCCTTTTCCAAAAAAATGTGTCAAAATTGAGCAAGTTATGATGATTACTTTGCAAAATAGACATTAATTGCTATAAAAATTTCTCTTTGCCTACTCTTCTCTAAATCATTTTAATATATGGGATAAAAGGACCAAAACTTGCTTGCCTTTTCTACTGCGATCTTTAAATAGATCAGGCTTAGTGGTTTGCCATCAGATTGTAAAATATTAGAACAGCCCCTCTATACATGCAGCTAGAATTTTCACTGGGCCATAGATCAACTTCTTATGAACGTATCTGTGATCCTTTCATAGAAATTTATACTGGAAAATTCAGAACGACAGGTGTTTTAGAACATGTGTTTACATTTTCAGTTTGAAATAATGCCAGCTAAAAGAGAAACTGAAGATAAATATCTGTAAAAGGAATATCTGACTGAAAGAAAGGGTTTATATAGTGCCTAAGTGGGAGAATTTCCATTCATAAAAATAACGTCGTTTGATGAGTACCCTTCAGGAATATGCAGTCAAGAAAATCATACAAAGATCACAAACTTTCAGTAAAGTCAGCACAGTGCTTCAGACCAGCAAATTTACCTAAAGTGTTAGGAAATTTATATCAACTTTTGCTAGTAAAATACTGCTTGCATTGCAATATTTCTTTTTCTAAGACCAGCAATATATGTCTAATAACTGTCATCCATTTTGATAAATGTGGCTAGATACTGTAAAAGTGTCTCCTGATTAAGGAGGTGAAAAGTCAAATTAGGAAATATAGCACATCTTTTGAGATATTGGTTTGAAAAGTATGGTGTCGATATGTAATATGTAAACATTCCTGATTAAAATACTAATTTTTATGAATGTGGTATTTGAGTGACTTCATATGGAGACAGTATAATTCAGGGGCTAAGGTATAGAATTTACAAACAGACCTTGAATCAATTGGCATCAGGCTCTATCCTTGTACTAGCTACATGACCTTGAGTATAATTTTTTTCTCATTTGCATAAAGAAATTGTGCAAGGTAATGTAGGTAATATCACATAGCACAGAGCCTGCACCTCTCATTCTCCTGGAAATATGTGTGTGTTGTGGGAGGGGATAAAGTTACGGTGCTGTAAAGTGGGGATGAGAAAAGGGAAGTGACTGAATATAGCACACAATACCTTGTTCTAGGTATGAAATATCAAAATACAATTGATCAGTTATCTGAAAGTGGATAGATAGAAAATACATTGTGGTGGACAAGGTGTATTAGTCAGGGTTCTCTAGAAGGACAGGACTAATAGGATAGATGTACATATGAAAGGAGTTTATTAAGGAGTATTGACTCACAGGATCACAAGGTGAAGTCCCATGTTAGGCCGTCTGTAATCTGAGGAGCAAGGAAGCCAGTCTGAGTCCCCAAACCTCAAAAGTAAGGAAGCCGACAGTGTACCCTTCAGTCTGTGGCCAAAGGCCTGAGAGCCCCTGGCAAACCACTGGTGTAAATCCAAGAGTCCAAAAGCTGAAGAAATTGGAGTCTGATGTTTGAGGGCAGGAAGCATCCAGCACGGGAAAAAGATGGAGGCCAGAAGACTCAGCAAGTCTGCTCTTTCCATTCCTGCTTTTCTGCTGGCAGCTGATTAGATGGTGCTCACCAAGACTGATGGTGGGTATTCCCCTCCCAGTCCACTGACTCAAATGTTAATTTCCTTTGGCAACACCCTCACAGACACACCCAGGAACAATACTTTGCATTCTTCACTCCAATCAAGTTGACACTCAATCATCGCACAAGGTGATTTGCTGCTTGAATCTTCAAGGAAGGGTTTGTTACCCAGCTGGTAGGGATTCTGCCTTCAGGCAGAATCTAGTGGTCCGGGTCAAAGTTTACCCTTTCTAGGTAGTTCATATCCAGTGACTGATGGAGGCAGAAATATAAAGGTTTGGCCTTCCCGGGTTGGTGGGCCATATATTCCAGGAGTTGACCAAGGTTTTTTCAAGCCACCATTATAGTTCAATTTCTCCCTTTGCAGAGTTCTACTTCCTTCTCATCTCTTCCACATGAATGAAATCTCTAATAAATAACTTGCATTCCAAATTTGTCTCAAACAAGTTTGAGAACTCAGGTTGGAGAGCCCAACCTGAGTACAAATTCTGGCAATAGTGACTTTAAAGTCCTGGGAAGCAAGCACACTAGACACTGTCTTTCAAGAGCATACCTCCATATCCAGTGGAGCTTTTGAGTAAAAAGTTGGTGAGGTTCTGATTAAAAAATAGGCAAAGAATATGAATAGATATTCTCAAAAAAGACATACAAATTGCCAACAGGTATGTAAAAAAAATGTCTAACATCGTGAATCATCAGAGAAATGCAAGTTAAAACACAATGAGATATTACCTCACGTCTGTTAGAATGGCTATTATCAAAAAGATGAAAAATAATTGTTAGGATGTGGAGAAAAGGGAACCCTTGCACATTGTTGATAGTAATGCCAATTAATACAGCCATTATGGAAGACAGTATGGACTTTCCTCAAAAAATTAACAATGTATTAAGTTTTTGGGGAGTCAAAATAAAAAATAAAAATAAAACTACCATATGATCTAGCAATCTCACTACTTGGCATATATCCAAAGGAAATGAAATCAGCATGCCAAAAAGATGTCTGCCCTCCATATTTATTGCAGCATTATTCGCAATAGCCAAGGTATGGAATCAACCTAAGTATTCATCAGTGGCTGAATGGCTAAATCAATTGTGGTATATAGACACATAGTCAGCCTTTAAAAAGAAGGAAATTATCTCATCTGTGACAACATGGATGAACCTAGAGAACATTATGGCAAGTGAAATAAGCCAGTCAAAGTAAGACAAATTACATGATCTAACTTATGTGTGAAATCTAACAAAGTTAAACTTTTAAAAGTAGAGCAGAATTTTTACCAGGGGCCAATGGAGAAGGGGAGGTTGAGGAGATGGTCAAACAGTAGATACAAATATTCAATTAGATAGGAATAAATTCAAGAAGTCTATTGTACAACATGGCGACATAGTTAATAACAATGTATTGTATTCTTAAAAATTGCTAAAAAAGTGGATTTGTTCTCAGCAGAAAACAATAAGTATGTGAAGTAATTCATCTAGTTAGTTCAATTTAGTCATTCCAACTTGTATACATATTTCAAAACAATGTGTTGCATATGATACATATATACAATTTTTGTCAATTTAAAAATAAACAGTGATAGCACAGTGATGGCAAAAATAAATAAAAAGAAACCTGTGAGGTTTATAAAATGAAGTGCTATTATAATACCTATGCGTATGCTTGCTTGTCCAAATATACCTGGTGCAGAATTCTTTCAAACTGATACCTCTATACCCAGGTTATACAAGCAGTGGCTAGGGCCATAACTAAAAGGATGATCTGAGACATAAATGGAAGCTATTGTTGTGGCAATCACTTTGAGAAATCTTTCCCAATAGCAGTGATGGATTTGCATTGATTCATTACATTCATTTTTTTGTCTTTTGTCATTGCGTTCTTTTTAAAATCTACTGTTTCCAAGTATAGATATTTGCTAGATGACAGGCTGGATTGGAACTATAATCTCTGACTAAGGAATTTAGTGACTATTGATGACCTCCATCAGTCATTGGATGATTATTCTTCAGGGTGAGCTAATCATAGCTGATGGCATCACCCTTTATCTAGAACTTCCCTGCCAGGCCTGTGGCAGAATATAGTAAACATTGTTATTGTCATACAAATTATGAAAAAAATTAATGAAACAGTTATGTCTGCAGCCAATTGGGTAAACCAAAAGGCTTTGGACTTCTACTCCTTAGGTATAGCAGAATTAATTGAAGTAAAAGTGTACCTATAAGATCAAGTGAGGCCGGGCGCGGTGGCTCACACCTGTAATCCCAGCACTTTGGGAGGCCGAGGCGGGTGGATCACAAGGTCAGCAGATCGAGACCACAGTGAAACCCCGTCTCTACTAAAAATACAAAAAATTAGCCGGGCGTGGTGGCGGGTGCCTGTAGTCCCAGCTACTCCAGAGGCTGAGGCAGGAGAATGGCATGAACCCAGGAGGCGGAGCTTGCAGTGAGCCAAGATTGCGCCACTGCACTCCAGGCTTGGCGACAGAGCGAGACTCTGTCTCAAAAAAAAAAAAAAAAAAAAAAAAAAGATCAAGTGTATTGGGCCATTTGCATTGCTATAGTGAAATACTCAAGGCTGGATAATTTATAAAGAAAAGAGGTTTAGAGGTTTAGTTGGCTCACAATTCTGCAGGCTGTACAAGCATGGCACCAACATCTGGCTTCTGGTGAAGGCCTCAGGAAGCTTACAAAGCAGGAGTAGGCAAGTTACACGGTGAGAGCAGGAGCAAGAGAAAGAGGTGGGGAGATGCCACACACTTCCAAACCAGGTATCACAAGAACTCACTCACGATCATGAGGACAGCACCAAGCCACTCATGAGGGATCTGCCCCGGTAATTCAATCATCTCCCACCAGGCCTTGCCTCCAACTTTTGGGATTACATTTCATCATGAGATTTGGAGCGGACAAACATACAAACTATATCAGCCAAGAATACCAAGGTAAATAATCAAATATCAGAAGTCAGTGTTGGTTTGTCAGGCTGGGTTTGACAAAGTATAGATCATGTTCTTAGAATATAAAATTTAAAAAGGTCAGGAATGTAATAACTAAATTAGGTCACCAAAGCAAATTTCAAGGTGGAGACGCTAGGAATTCAAATGAAGAGGAATAGAGGAAACACAGGTCACAGTCTATGAACATATGATTAGTCTGTAGTCAAAGCAAGTAATACAGTAATAAAAATGAAATTTACTGAGCATCTACTATGTGCTGTCCACTTGGGTAAGCTGTCTGCATAGATGAGATAACAGCTGTTATTAACCTTATTTCACTAGGTTTAGAGAGATTAAGTAACTTGCCCAATCACACAACTAAGGAGTAGTTGAGGCAAAATTTTAATTAATGAACATATGCTATACTACATGTAGCATGGGCTTAACCCATGCTATACACCATTATGTACTAATACCTTTCCATGATACAACCTGATGAATAGATCAGAAGGAGAGTGAAGACTTCTTAGAAATCTTAGAAGACTTCTAATATTTGACTGTACCTGGTAGTGTTTTTGTCACTCAATAAAACTTTATGGGTTAACCCTTAATGCTGCATCTAATTGTCTATGCAGATAATTTATCTAAGTTGATCAACCTTAATGGTAATTTAGTCTGTCTGTATAAGTGCACTTTTAGCAAAGAATAATCATTGATAAGTTTTCATTACACATATTGCTGCTTGCCTGATCACATTATTTGTCAGTAGAGGGCATTTCTAGAATAATATAACACAGTAGTATACAATCTATGCAATATATTATAAATAATATATATTTATAGTACATAATATTGTAGGACTCCATAAACTTCATGAAGATAATAAAATATTAGTTACAAATGATTTACCTACTGTACCAAGAAATTACTGTACACCATCCATTTTACAATTACTGTAAGCATATGAAACAAATTAAATTGTTCATATCGGGATTCTATTATGAGTTTCCAATATTAGAATGAATGACACTCCTAAGAGATATAATTAAGATAATTTGTTTAAAATGAGTCCAGCCTAGATTTCTCTATCCTCCTGCGTCAACTGTATTTCACCGGTCCTCTTCTTTGTAATCTATAATGTTGTTCACCATGGAGGGATGTGGTAGTATAGTCCAAAATAAACTAGTGCAGTCATTAGCCAGTCAAGCACTCACACAATATGTGAAAGAACATACAAAGTCAACCTTACTTCAGGTTCAAGTGACCTATTCAACCCCACATAGAGCCTCTCTCTTTCTCTTTCACTCTCTCTGAGTGTGTGTGTGTGTGTGTGTGTGTGTGTGTGTGTGCGCCAGCTGGATGGTGAGAATAATGGTTCGAGGGTGTGTTCAGGATTCCACTTCACTCTTTCTCTCAACTTGTATTTGGACTCCTGGGTTACCTTGAGTGATTGTCTCTTACAGTCACATATAAATCCCTCCTTGATATATTTTTCTTTTTATCTCTATCCTCTGTGGCCTCTCAGTCTGTTTAAATCCACGTTGTTAGCCTCTACCCCAATCAGTCGCCGCCCTGCCATCCTACATACACCATGTCTTTTTTTCCCTTAAGTTACCACTGAGGGTGGTTGGTGTGCTTTATTTTGTTCTATTGTCATTTAGACATAGAAGTTCTGGATCTTAATGGGCCAGTCTCTGAGTGGATTACTTAAGACCCACGAAAATAACATGACTCACAGGTTGCTAGTAGTGAAAAAGCATCCGCCTTATTATCATGTTCAGAGCTGATTTCAACGGCAGTTTCTCGTGTCTCTGCCTGAGCTGTGACTATGACAGAGGTATCTTAAATATTGTCTTGAGTCTCTGCTATAAACAGCTTCTTCACTAAGCAGAAACATTGGCTTCTGTAACGCTTGCTCAAAACCAAATGAATATCTTATACACATGTAAAACATTAGGGGGATTACTATTTAATCATTTTATATTCAATTGTATGTAGATGAGGAGAGGGTTTGAAGTCTTCACTTGTCCACAAACTGATAAACTCTCTCTACAAATTGCTTCAAGAAAACCTTCAAAAAAGATTTTAAAAGTAAAATGATTTTAGAGCCACATATTAATAGAATTTTAAACATTATGAGCAACATGTTTTAATCATTCTCTATGGGTTTGCTCATCTGAAAATGGGATGGAATAAGGAAAAGCTGGACTATGAGGTCATTGATATCCTTTCTAGTGCTAAGACCCTATGATAATAAAACACCTTGTGAGTGTTGCAAAGTATTCAGAGAGCTCAATGTATGTAGCCCATTCACTTTTTCAATTATTTTACATTTTTGAACTGTTGAAATGAATTACTATGTAATAACTTTTTGTAGTATGTAATAGCTGACTTTATTAGAAACTACCTTATGGTTTCTGGTGAACATTTGCCCATATTGTGAAGTCATCATACAATCTGGCACAGTAGACACCTTATATTTAGAGAAATTTAGGACTATGACTGGGTTGCAGGTAATAACTAATATATTTTGGTGAAGAAATGTTTAAATATTTAATCTTATTTTATTAAAAATCATATATTTACAGTAGACCAGCAAGGTGCTGAAACTGTATATGTTTTGCAACAAAAAGACATCACACTGCCATATTTTTCCCAAACTGTAAATCCATATTGGAGAGCTGTATCTAAAAGGACGTAAATAAGTATCTTAATGAGTGATTTCTAATACAAATATACATTCAGGATTTTTTTCCTATCAGGACAAAACTGTCTTGTCACAATCAGATACCGTAAAGCACACACACACGTCATAATATCCATTAAAAATTGGGTCTTTATGCAAACAAAAAGCAAGTGATAGCATAGTGAAAACCCAGCTATGATGGCACAAAAAGTTCATAATTATACTGATATAAACATGATTATGTTTATATGTCTAGAAATAGAGTGTACCATTTTATTACTTATAAGGGTTAGTGACAGAACACTTAGAGATACGTTTTGAAAGAGCAAATGTGGTGTTAGCTGCATGACTCCCATTAAAGTCAATGAGAATCACGCTGTTAAAACACCGTACACCATTTTGAAAAATTATCCCACAGGGCTCTAATATGGCTTTTTATGAGTTACCCACACAAATCCTTTTATTTTCCAATAGATCTTCTTTGTGGCAGAATAAGGTAGATGAATTGAAGCATTATTCTTTTAAAAATAAAAGCTATTCCTATAAAAATCTCTGAGACAGTTGACTTATGGTGAGATTCTTTTTTACTGGATTTCTAATATGAGTGAAGTAATTTTTAATGTATTTTAATGAGAATAAAAAAGTGCATTCAATTGATGAGAATTGCTAAGATATTTTAGGGATGTGAATTATATTTGTCAATTTAATACAATTCTGCCTATTCTTTTTGAGCTTATGCCACAGTGCTGTTCTAATGCTATGAGTTTAACTGTAAGTAAAACAAAGTCCCTGTTCCTTTAAGTAGTTTATATTTAGTGAGAGTGAAGAGGACATAATAAATGGATTGAAAAGAGAAATAGATATTGTTTGAATATTCCATTAGTCATAAAGTCAAAAATTTTCTGTTTAAATGAGATTTAATGACCAGCTATTTTGCAAAATATGTTCTTATTTTAATAATCAATTCTTATTTTAATATTTATCCAAAAATATGTTTATTTTATAGCAGAGGTGCTAACACCTAGAGTACTTAAAATATTCAACCAGAATCAGAAGCAGGCCAGAGTTTATATGTACCTAATATAATCTAATACGAGGCCAGTGTTTTAAAAACAATTTTGAAACAGCATGTAATATAAAAGTACAATTAAAACTGTATAGAACAAGAATTTAAAGCATAAGATTCCATGAATGGTATGATAAGGACAGGAGTGAGATAAATATTAATAAAATGGAAACATGAATACCTGCAAGAGGAAAGAATTAAAATATGACTGAAATAAAAATAAGACTTTGAAGAATAAATAATTTTAAAAGTTTTGATTTATAATTTTTCTTTCTTTTGTTAATTAGTCCAGAAATTATTTGGGGTGGTGGAACTTTCTACGTCAGTGCTGTGTTTGTTACAGGCTTTGCATTTTCACATTTTAAGAGAACTTTAGAAAGGAGTCCCTGATTGAGGGAGCTTTGCATCAGAAAAGATGCGAAGGATAACTGTTGTTAACAGTTACAAGGAAGAGTCTAAGAGTGACCAGAAGAGGATGTAAACACAAATTTTATGAATCCAGTTAGGTATATAAAGATAAGCCATTCCTATAAAGAAAATCAGAGGGATATTTTATGGTAAATAGGAATCACGGTTACTTATATAATTAATAAGGATCGTCTTTGGCTTCTAAATGAATCAAATCATGAGCCTAGAGTTTACCAAAGAAACTTTTTGTTTTTATTTTTCATGACTCTCTACGACTTCAGGCAAATTTTTGTAGAGCTAACAGGCTCTATACTGCACGTCTATCACTTTTTTTGTCTGTCTTTTTTTTTGAGTGCATTTCCTATTCTTAAATGATTGATAAAAATTGTTAAATAAGGCAAATACTGTACATGCTACAGTGTAATGAGGCCTGTCAAGCAGGGGGAATACTGCTCATCATGCTATTAAAATTAAATGTAGCATTTTTTAAATCTTTGACATAAATAAAGAAGTTATTTCTCTGGACCACTGCATTTTCCATAAACTCAATGTTCTGTATAAGTCACTGTCATAGGATATATTTTATTTTGAGGCAACCCAGTCATTTTCCTCCATAAATAACTACCAAATCAAGTATCATTTATCTAAAAATTATGTCTTCTAAGGTCTATAATATGCAAAAGATACTAGTTAGAGGGGGCTAACTGTAGTTCTAGTAACTTATGCATGCCTTTTGAGATGACACTCTTATTTTCCTTCAGATATGCAGATAATGGCTCTGGTTTAAAGGCTAATTGGGACAGTATATCTTTAGGAACAACTCGGAGGTTATGGTTTGGAACTCAGGATTCTGGCTAAGGTTATCTAAAATATTCCTTTAGAATTATGTGGAAGAACAATGAATGAGAAGCTTTCAGAATCAGGAAGTCAGAGGACAATAATACAGGAAAAACAGTTGTTTATGTTAATAATCATATAAAATATTTTAAGGGAGTGTCCTCTTACATATTATGATTTGACACTATGTCCCACACTTCATTCAAAAACGAAGAGGTTTGCAGGCAAATAAACACTCTTAAATTATAAAATATGTAATATGAAATGTCAGACATATTATTGGGTGGTTTTTCCATCCCTGAATGTGGTATCTTATTTGATCTGCATGAAGACCTTTGGAGAAAGCCTCATTTTGAATGTTAAAAATTCAAACTCAGGAATATGATTTATCTGATGTAACGCAGCTAAAATAAAGCAAAGCTAAGACAACTCAAATATTTTTAGAAATTTCAAATCTTTTTGTACTCCCTATTCTGCCTAATCAGGTAGGTCACGGGATATAAGAGAATGAAAAAAACAAAAACAAAAACAAAAAACATGAGGGCAAGTGTAAGTCATGCAAATTTTCTTTAAAATTTTCCCTTAAAATCCTTCTATTTCTATGTTTATTGGCATAAATTTGGGAGCCTCAAAGCCTGGAAAAGTAGTAGCCTGAGCACAAAGTATGGTGTTATAGAGGATATTGGGTGCAAGCATATGACAGTTGTTTTAGATTAGGGTCTTAAATTAGGAAGAGCAGTGAAGGCTGACACAGCTTCCTAGTGTAGATGACAAAAGACGTGAGTATATAAGACACAAGAGGGAAAGAGTAGAGAAAAAAGCAAGAGTCTGAAGAATATATTTTGTAGAAAGTCCACATTTAAGGAATAGCAATGAGGAAAAACAAAACAAAACAAAACAAAACAACACCTAACAATCTTGCTTAAATAACATAGGAAATCTTTCCGTGCCATTATTGTTCTCTCTTCCATCATAACCCAAATTTCTCCTATTTCATCCTTTCTATGATCCAACCAGCTAAATCACCTTGCTATTCCTTACCGTAGTTTTCTCAATTTTATGCCATTTTTATGCTATCAGAGTGTCTTACTGAATCCTCTCACATTTAATATATGTGGAAAGTTCGGAGTAGTTGTTCTCAAACAGGAGGGGACATTTGCCCCACCCACCCTGGGACACCTGTCAATGTCTAGACATCTTTAGTTGTCATAATTTGGGGGAGGGAGGTGTCTGCAATTGGCATTTGGTGGATAGAGGCAAGAGATGCTGCTAAACATCCTACAATGAACAAAGTAGCTTCATACAACAAAGAATTGCACATCCCCAAATTGCAATAGTGTCAAGGTTGAAAAGTCCTGGTTTAGATAGAGACGTGCCAAATAACTCCCAGTTTGGGTGCTGCTTTCCTAGGAACAGAAGGAGCTAATAAGTTAATAGGTAAGGAAAGGCCCACATAGAGATTTAGTTCCTAGCTTTAATGGCACAAGAGCTAGCTGGCGAGACCCATTTAACAAATACATGTGAGCTACAGAGATAATTGTCATAATGATGTATTGTCTCGTGTCCTCTTATGAAGCTGACTTGTCAAGGGTTTTCTTTTACTCCTTTTTTTTGTTGTTGTTGTTGTACACATTTTTTTTTTGACTTAAGCAGGATTGACTTTGAAATAAAACCCAACATGTTTTCCAGTTGATTTTGATTTAAAGGAGGCCTTTCGTAGAGTGCCTCAGGGTATGCTGGCTATGGCTATTTATCTTTATCCGGGGTAGTTTATATATTTTAAGAAAATGATGAATGGAAGCTTTAAAAAAAACTCATTATGGTAATTGATTGTTATAGAAAAACCTTGGGAACTTTACAAAAGAGAACTGTATTCTCTTGGTATCTTAGCTTTAAACCAGACGTGTAATTAGAAGAATCTATAAACATTTGTCACAGTAAGAGAAGCCTGGTCACTAAGTTTGGAGGGTAACTCTGGAGTCACTTTATTGTACTGCACTGAGATGACACACAGTAGTGGTTGTTACATATAACAGGAGATTAATATGCCCTGTGAAATAAAAGACCACCCGCGTGGAACCAATGTAAAAAGTAGTGATAGAAAAGCTTGGTTCGTTTCTTTAGAAAGGTTGAATGTTATTCTTTCCTTATAGTGTCTCAACATCTGTGAACAGAAAAAAATGTTAGTTAAAATGCCATTGCCATTTAAACAATTACTGTTTACTGTTGTTTTCTATTTTCTTAAAACTTACAGAAATAAAACCATGAAGTGAGAACATCATATAAATATACCCGTGCTTACACACTGTCCCCACATACACCCACCTACCCCATCACACAATTACCTACATTCTTATTCCTAAGAAAGTCGGAATCTATTATACACCATCTACGGGGAGATATCAGTTGTTGATTTTTTTCTTACAAAGAACAGTGTTCATATCACTGAAGATTAAGAAATGACTATGGAGAAGGCCAAATTTGTTCAGCATTAGAAAATAAGAAATGCAGTTTTCTTACAATGGTTGGGATGATGATATGTAATAATATAGTACTCTGCAATTTTTACTCTTTAAGACTTATACTTCATAAGGGGAGTTGAAGAACATAGCTTCATTTTTCTAGCCATCTTGAACCAATACAACTCCTCCTAAATGGAAGCAACCTGGGTCTCACTCAGTCCTGCCCTCAGCCACTGGAGGAAAATTCTTTCAAAACCCCTTCAAGGCCTCCCATTTATAAGACTTAAAACTTGTCATCACCACATGCTGCTATAACTCCGCCAGGTAGGAGGCATATGGACTCCTGCAAATCTCATCTCTAACCATCTGTGTAGAACTCTCTCCAATGTGCGTTTTCCCCTGGATCTAAAAAAACAACTCGAGTTACAGCCCTGAGAGCCTTATGCCTCCTAGAAAATTCTGGTCACGTGGTTAGATGTAGAGTAGAGAATTCTGGAATCCAAGTAATCTTCTCCCAAGGTGAAAGTTCAGAATATGAGGGACTGGTACTATATCCTCCAATACACATGACAAATATCATGGATTGGTAGAATTGTCTTCAACAGATGCCGGGAGAACTTCTCAGGGACATGCCCTACCGAGTGCGGAGCAATAAGCCTGGGGCTGACATCATCAGGAACCGTAAACAATTCAGTTTCTTCAAACTACCAGCTTCAAGGAAAAATCATCACAACCATGTTCCTTAAATCTGTCATCTTTGGCTACCTTTTCAAGTGCAAACCTCCTGGCTAGCTATCATATCATGTACTGATAAAACCCCTCCTACAACTGTTTAATTCCTTATTTTTTTTTTCCTTTTACTACTGACTCCTTCCAGTGACTATTTCTATTGACCTTTCTGAAATTATCAGTTCATTAAAACCAAACTCTCCTATCTCTCATTCCTCTTCCTTCCATCCATCTATGTCTTTTATTTTAAATCAAACACTGGCTCTAAATCAAGGACACTACGTGCTCTGAAGCCTTCTTAAGCATAGACTGAATCATTGCCTCAAAACCTACAGCTTATGGGTTTTGTGTATGGTAAACGCAATGTCCTAGCTTGATAATGTTTATCTATCCTGTTACTACTCAAGAATGCTCCAACCTTCACAGGTTCTGTGAATTTTGATTAATGTACATAATTTGCATTTGCTATTGTTGAGTTTTTGTGTGCTTGTTTTAAATAGAATATTTTGTGAAACTTTTGAGAGTAATCAGGCATTTGGGATTGGAGTAGGGTACAACTTTGAAACATTCATACCATTAATATTTGTTAAGTACTTGTTATACTTGAGATGATGTTGTAGGTATTGGGAATATATTGGAAACAAAACAGAAAAATCTCTGCCCTCATGGAGCTTATATTCTGATCAACTTGCTGGGAAGTTAGCCTGACATCAGTGTCCCCTTCCTTCCTGCCTCATTCACAGAGACTTAGGAATGTCCAGGACAATGAAAGGTTGTGCTCTTGTGCACAGTTCTGAAGGACAATCAAGGGAACATTCTCTGCTTTTGGATGCTTTCATTAGTAGTATGAGACCCCAGTGTGCCATAGGATGGTTATATTGCTTTAATTTCAGTCTCTTCAAGTTTGATGCCTAAAGTTTTACATTTTGAGAATGGTCCAAGAACATACAAAAAGTTGAGAGCCACTGCTCCAGTTCTTTTTTTTTCTACTTCGTATTAGTTTGTTTTCACATTGCTGATAAAGACATACTTGAGGAGACTGGGCAATTTACAAAAGAAATGTTTATTGGACTTACAGTTCCACGAGGCTTCACAATCATGGCAGAAGGTGAAAGGCAAGGAGGAGCAAGTCACATCTTGCATGGATGGCAGCAGCTAAAAGAGAGACCTTGTGCAGGGAACTCCCATTTTTAAAATCATCAGACCTTGTGAGACTCATTCATTATCATGACAACAGCACAGGAAAGACCCACCCTCATAATTCAATCACCTTCCACTGGGTTCCTCCCATGACAAGTGGGAATTGTAGGAATTATATTTCAAGATGAGATTTGGGTTGAGACACAGCCAAACCATATCATACTTCATCATTACATTTTCAAAAACCTATTCTTTGTTTGTGGTTGATAGCATAAATATACATCTCAGCTTGAAAGAGACATCCTAAGAGGCAGGGGAGAGCAATGCTTGGGAGTATGAACTTCGAAGTCAAACAGCTGTGTGATGTTCAGCAAGGGAGTTAACTTCTCTAGACCTCAGTTTACTTATCTTTAAAGGGAATGTAATACCACTTCCTTCCTCCAGGGTTGTAGTGAAGGTTGAATGAGTTAGTACCTATTTCAGCGCTAAGAAATCTGTGCATCAGAGGCATGTAATAAACTGCTAAAAAGTCTTGATTTTCCCCTTCTTCCAACTCTGCTTCTCCTCTATTATCCTCGGTCTTTATGAAAGGCAGCACAATGAACTCAGTTGCTCAGGCCAGAAACCTATGAGTCATGCTTGACTCAACACTTTGCTCAGATGTGACTTCCAGTCCTTGAGCAAGACTTGTTCCATCTCTGAGTACTTCTCCCATTACTACCACTGACTCTTGTTTCCCATCTAGGATTTCTGCAATTGCTTTGTAGCTGCTCTTTCTGCTCTTATAATTCATTAGGCATATAGAATTCAGAGCAATATTTTAAAAATATGAGTTAAAATTACATCATTCTCTACTTTAAAACACTACGATGCTGTCCAGTGACAATCAGAATAAAATCCCAAGTGTTTGTTACAGCTTCCATTCTTCCATAATTCGTCTTTAGAAATTCTTAAATCAAGGATCTATGGGTGGTAAATAGTCTTATTCTGCAGATCTACTCTTTAAATTTTTCATTCTCGAATTTCACTATGATGTATATTTATTTTCATCTATATTCCTTATGACTTACACTTCTCAAGAATGAGGAGTCCGTTTTAATTGGGTAAAAACTTCTGTCATTGCCTCAGAATAAGGATAATGTCAATATCTCTGCTATTTTCTCCTTCAAGAAGTACATTTATGTTTACACTGCACTTCAATTTGCACCCCTGTATCTTAACTTCTCCTTGAATTTTTCTATCTTTTTATTTTTCTGTGCTGCATTCTGGGAAATTTGCTCAGTAATATTTTTGTATATAATTTCTCTCCTTACTTGTGTCCAGTCTATTGTTAATGTATGCATTGAATTTTCAAATCGCTATGTTTGTTTTTTCTAAAAATTTGAGTTGATTATTTAAAACATCTGTGTGTTCTATGTAGGTAGTCTTAATCCTTTCTTGTGGTTTGATTACTTTTAGGACTTCCTTTATGTTATACTAATTTTTATAGCATTTTCCTAGTAGTTATATTAAGTTGTTTGGATTCTAATTCTACTGTGGCTGACGTCTACTGTTGTACTCTCAGATGTTTTGTAATTTCAGGTTGTGAGTGTGTATTCAATGGAGTATTCATGAAGTGAAGCCATGTTTTTCCAAAAGGTAATTTGGTTGCTTCTGCTAGCTATACTAGGGTTCAGCAGGGCCCTCGCGCAATTTTTATGTAAATGTTTAAGCTTAGGGATTTGGATACCATGCAGATAATATAAAATCTATCTCCACAGTCATGAGAGATACAGTTCTATGATAACATTCTCAGGGAAATATTTTTGTTTCATTCAAGCCCAGTTTGAAATAGAGAATTCTTGTGGTCTCCTTGTGTTGATTTTTTTTCCCCAATTCACCATTTTATTAGGCATGTAGACTTTTGGGATTTAGTGCAAGGGGTCTTGATCATCATATTTTAACTTTTGCAAGCCTAAGGTTTTGTTGCTGTCCTTTTCTGAACATTAAAAGTCAAGCCTCTGGATTACCTTGTGCAAAATATCCTCCAAAGACAGCCATATTATCAGTTCTAATTTGCTGTTTCTTCTCATTTTTGGTTCCTGGTGATTTTCTTTTTTTAATTTTAATCTTTTCAGCCATGGATTTTTGTTCATTTGATTCTTTGCTTGCAAAGGTCTTTCCAGCGTTTACAGGTATTTGGTAATGGAGGTGATTGCATGGCATGTCGTATTTCAAAAGTTTGAATTTGATTGTTTACAGATGTTCTTTCTCCCACTTACCATATCTACTCCACTCATTTTAAATTAGCATTTCACTCATTTTATACCCCATCTGATATTAGAAGTTAGTCAAATTTTTGTCAAGCCCTACATATTTCTCGGTCTTTGCTATTCTACATATCAAAAAATTTCTCTTGCTTTTCCTTTTTTCTTTTTTTATCATATTATTTATAAAATCAGAAGTAAAAGATAAATGCAAGATGATTTGTGCCTTATTCAGATAAGAGTAATGTTTCACTTTTACTTGCTGTTATTTGTGACTTTCATTGAATCGATAATCCAAATTTTATCATTTCAAATGGTATATGAACTGAAGTCTTTTTTATTTTTTAATGTTTCATTATGGGAAATTCTACACGTATACACAAGTAAAGCTGGAGTCTTCATGGCTATTCTTATGTTTGTCTTGAAGTCAAAATAAACTTAAGGTTGAGATTTCATAAGTTTATAATCTAAACTGTTTCACATGTTCTAGTTCATAAATCTTTACCTTAGATTTAAAAAAGAACAGGAAGACTAGTCTGTTTACAATGAAATTTCTTGAGGACAAGAATTTATCTTTCATTAGAGCAACTAATGAGATTCTGACATCATGCTGGCACTCGAAGATAATTTTACACTTAAACTAGCTTGTTTGTATAGGTATATTAAATGCTGGTCTTATTGAGCTCAAGCTATGTCAGGATCCAGAGCTATAGACCATCTTTCTCATGGTAGGTTTTAGGCTTGATTTGGGACTGTCTCCCACTACCCTCACGCTCGATTTTCCCTTTATTTATAACATCGTATGATATTATTTTTCAAGCTGACATATTTTGGAGATTTTCTGTTCAGTCTTCCCACAAAAGAAGCTAAAAACTGTTGTTTTCAATGCTCAAATCTATATTAAGCACTTATTACAATAAAGAGATATATTTTCAATTCCTGTTCACATATGTGATTATGTTTGCTTCTGACAACTGTATGTGAAGTTAACAGACCAGAAATTCTTCCATTTCACTGGATGAGAAAACTGATGCTCATGGGGATCAGGTAACTTGGGAAAGTTCTCAGGGTTTTTAAAGGCACATCTGATAATTAGACCCAGACATTCTGACTCTAGTTCCAATGTTCCTCTCATTTATTTTTCTCAATGCTGTTGTCTTTTTTATAAGCCACTGAGACTTATGCACTGTGAGCAAGATAAATAAGAAACTCTTTTTGTTAAAAGGAGTTCCCTATCTAATTGTGAGATATAGACTGGACTAATTAAGATTTAAATAACTATGTGTTAAGTAATACAGGGCGCGATGAGTATCAAATCTGCAATACACAGTGAGTTCTTGCTTATGCAAATAAGTGAAATCAAGGGATAATCAGAAAATGTCTCATAACAGGTGGGAATGGGGCTGAGCATTGCAGACAAATAAGTTTGGGGTGCTCAAGAAGGACAGGGGGTTAAATAATAGCAAGGAATATGGGAGGGGCTAATGTGCAGAACCTGGAGGTACAGGAATACTTAGGTAAAAATGAACCTCTGTGATTACAGTAGAAAGTTTGATGGCAAATAATACCTAATTATATGCCATCAGTTCTGGTTCCATGTTTGCACACACAGTTTCTGGAGGACTAACTGATATTACCTGAATGGTCGTTGTGTACGTGGATATCTTATCCTGAACAATCTATCTAATAATTGAGCCCACATATTTGAAATAACAGAAATAAATGTGAGGCTATGATCAGTTGTAAAAAGCTCCTTGTTTACTTAGAAAGAGTACAGAAATGGTTATATTTCCATAGTACCTATTATCTGTAAGAGTGTTGATTTCTTTATGCACTGAGAAAACCAGTGGCATTTGATATTCGCTAAGAAGAAAAGGGGCCTTTTACAATTCCAAATCTGCCCACTAGATTATCACGTTAGACAGCTCTCAGGGATCCTGTGCATAATTAGCAGGTGATCACTTCCATTTTCGAGGCACCAAAGTCATAAGAAATACACTTTTGCAAATACATTTGGAGTCATAATTAAACCCCTGTTGCCACAATAGGCTGTGCCTATTTCATATCACATACATGTGATTAATTCAAAGAAATGAAAAATGTCAACATACAAGTCAAAACTCACACTTACAGCTTTTTGCTATTCTGAGATGACATCTGAAAACGAGCAGTTTGGAGTGAGAATTTTTCCATTAACATTGCTGATCAGCATGTGCTATCAATTCTCTATTGATGTCAATTATTAGCAGTTGCTATGAGTTTTCCATTAATTTTAATGATTGGCAGTGGCTAAAAATTTGCATGCTTTCTATGACCAGTATTTGCTGCAAACTCTCCTCCTAATACTTTGGTCACTCTTTGCTATGATTTTGCTTTGGGCTGTCTATTTGCTAATATTGTATTCTGAATTTTAATGGTTGGCCAGAACTCTAATTTTTTGCCAAAAAAAATGCTGAACAGTATTCAACATTTTCTATGAAGCCTTCACTTTTTTTGACGTATAAATGTGTTTAAATTTAAGTTAAATCAATTAGAACATATAAAACAAAGGAATTCTAAACACTGGACACATGTGTAATGGAAGACATCTAATAAACCACAAGGTCTCAGTCCTATAGCATTTTTGGTGAGTGGAATTCCAGCTCTAGATTAATTTAAAAATGTTTATTTATTAGGCATTGGCTATGGGGCAATAGTTTATGGTCAATAGGTTGTGGGAAAGATGTTATATGTTTTTTTTTTCTTTTTTTAAAATTTTTGGGGTTCATTTGCCAGGAGTAGGCTATTGAATTGGGATGGGAGTGAAAGATAAAAAATCTTTTCTGGGACTGGTTAGATTTTCTTTTAATTTATTTTATTGTATGTATTTATGGTGTACAATATGTTTTGATATGGTTCTACCAGAATACAAGGAACTCTAGGAAAAGGTAATTTAAGATTATACCCATCATTCTTAATTCCTAACTGCCATCATTTCTGCCCCAAATAGTCTTCTCTACCACCACAGAGTACATCTCTATTTCTGTCCTTAGCATGCACACCCCAGCCACCCCACAGACTCTTCTGTATCCTCTTTACTGCAAGTCCAGTTCTGAATAGGCTTTGGGTTCTTCTCTTCTCCGTGGTGAAGCAAGATACTTTGTTTTTGTTTTTGTTTTTTTGTTTTGGTGGTGGTATGTTATCTGACAGTTGTAGAAGGTGTCAACTGGCTGATTTTCTGGGAGGCAAAATACGGAGAATTATTTTTTTTCCTTTTGGTCTCTGAGAGGTATTTCTGGCACTGAGTTTATTTTCACAAGTTTGTGGAAGAAATAACCTCTTTCTTCTGCCCATCTGACTTTGGCTCTTGGAGAGAAGGAGTAGGGTGTTAGGACTGAGGGGCTTGGAGATGTGTCGTTAAAAATACTGAATCTTGGTTTAAATATTATAAACTTCTGAAGTCTGAACTGAGGTAAGAAGAGGCTCAGGATTGCGGTTAATTGTAATTTTTGTTTAAAAATAACATTATTACTTGAAAAACATTATTTGCAAAACATAGAAAACATTTTGGCTATGTTATTGTCATTTACATCTGTAAACACATTTACACACTTTTAAGCAGTTCTATCCTGATGCCTTAACAATCTTTTTTCCCCCTCAATCTGGGTCTCATCAACTTTTCTTTTACTGATTGGGAACCTTAGTTTTAAAGTTTATGCTAAGCTTAGAGTTACCTTGCAAATGACATTTCCCTAAATTGCAGCTAAATTTAATAGATTTTAAAAATTATGCCAGTGTTGTATGTGGTTTTATCACTTAAGAATGCATTTTATTATAAAAGCATTCTAAGTAAAACTTTATAAACTTTGAACTCCATCTTGAACTCCATCTTACTCTACTTTTTAATAGTATGCTTACCAATCAGTCTTCTTCCTCATAAACCGGCTCTTTCGGAGACAATCCAGAAAGACACTCATAGTTATGAAATAATGGCACCTTTGTCAGAGAACTTGAGTTTCCACCTCTTTAATGCACATTTCATAAGCATTTTGGGGGCACTAAGTTGTTAGTTTTATGTTTTCTGCTTTAAAAGAACCAGGAGGTGAAGAAGATTACCTTTGGCAGCTCTGCTCCATGCCATCACTTTGTTGTCATTCTTGGAATGTCTCAGAAGGTTTTATTAGGTAAAGGCCTCTATAAATTCCAGGTGTTGACCATATGTTCATCATTGCATCCACAAACAGAAAAATGGTTTTATTTTCAAATCTGACTTCCTTGTATAAGTGCAACAAATCCTGCAGACTTGTTAGTACATAACTGTGAAAATCTTTACATAGTGTGAACTTTCTTTGCAAGTTAAGTTAAAAGCCAAAGAAAAATAGAACAGCCCACTCACATTCTCCCACTGTTCTGCTATGCCAAAGAAAAGTTTTTGTGAAATTTACAAGGAACTATGCTGTTTATTTCCCTAGTCCATCTGAAGGCAGTGGAATTGGGAAGTAGAATTCTGGCTTCATTAGTTTTGTCATCATATAGGAATGATTTTCGTTCTCTTTTTGGTTACTATTAACTAGTTAAGTTTCAGGAGCTGCCATCTTATAGTTCCAGCGTGCTCTGTAACTTGTCAGACAACCTAACACATGAGATGCCAAACCTTGGATGACAGTGGAGAGTAAGATAATGAGATGACCCAGTGTCCTAATCTCATCCCAACTGTGCTTTTCATTCACCTCCCTCTTTGGATATTTTGAGAAAAGAAGGAAACAAAAAAGAGGCCAAAAATGAGAGAGGTCCACAAAGATGACACAAACACTGAAACATGTTAGTGGAACACGAGCCTCCAAAGCTCCTCTAGTCATTTTTAGCCATAGTTTACAGCTTCTGGGCACTTCTGCTCAGTTTTGTGCTCAAAGGAATCAACCCAGAATAGTTTAGTCATCTTTAAGTGAAGGCAAGGTTGCTTGTAGAAAAGGAGAACATTATTTTTATGTTCATCAATGTTTATTTAAATTCAGTTATTTATGTAACTATTTAAAATTGTAGAAATAGTTGTGAACATTGGCACAATAGAGACAAATTAGCAGATAATAACCAGAACATTCCATTACTTTGAATAGTTGTCTTCTTCAATTTTGAAAATTTGCTTATTTGGATTAAAGCTTTTAGTTTTCATTATAAGGCAGGAAAGCCTATATATATATTGGGTATATCTTAAACTTCAAATATTTTATATTTATGCAATGTGCTACTAAGCAAATCATACACTTGTATTGGAGGCACAGGCTTTATTTAAACTGAAAACCAGTTGTCCTTTAAAATAAAATTATGAAGTGAATTCTGACAACTGTGTTTATTAATGGTTCTTTCTTGATGCATACATTAATTTCTGTGTTTTACCCATAAAATATGCACAGTCAAATCTTGATTATATGAACTAATGGAGAAAATTTGTGAGTAATATGACAAATTATTTGAAGTGATGGAAAATTCTGAAATGGCTCATATTCAACTTAGATGACAACATATTAGTAAAAGTAATACTATCTCTATTTGTGATCTGAAAAATCTGTAGTATTACTGATGAAATAGCAAAACTACTTTGTGAAAATATAAAGATCTGCCTTCACCATTTTACCCCTAATTTCACCACTCAGATCCAGGAAGAAAGAGTGTTACCCCTTGAGTTAACACAAATATGAAACTCTTCTCTCTTGCAAGAAACCTGTTTCATATCTTTCTTAAAGTTATGAAAGTTCTTTTTACTCAATTCTTCTCCTTTAATGCCTAACAGATTTGAGCCAAATAAGATAGGGTTCATGCCAACTAAGTATTAAATAATTAATTAAAGAGAATTGGCTACATGGGTGATCTTTAAGCACATGTTAACTTTTTAAACACAAATTTGTATATTATTTATTTAGGATTTTGAGTATACAAGTGAAATTTTGTTACATGGATATACTCATAATGGTGAAGTCTGGACTTTCAGTGTGTCCATCACCTGAATAGTGAACATTGTACCCAATAGGTAATTTTTCAACTCTCACTCCCCTCCCACTCTCCCCACTTTTCAAGTCTCCAATAAACATGAATTTTTACAGTCCTGCTATATGATTTCCTTTCAAAAATTTTCTAGTGATAAATCCTATAGTTTTATTCCTGGATAGTTATTTTCCCTACCTAGGATATATTTTAAAAGAAAATTCTCTTTACTTTTGTAGGTAAAGTCAAGTTAGACATTTTTTAAAAGTGCTTCGTGACGCTTGTGTTTTTAAACTTTTGCAGCAGACTTGGATCTCCTTGTGCATTTAGAAAACTAAGCTCACAGCCAGTAATAACAAACTTAAATCTCTGAGACCCTTTTTTCTCCTCCATACCATGTGACCTATTCTTTCTCTACTTTCCCTAGGGTTTATTGGTAAGAGCCTGGAGTTTAACATGTGTTCCATCTGAGGTGTGCAATGTAGGTCCATTTTGTTTCTTCATTCAGCTAAGCATACTGAAGGCAGGCACGGAGTGTTACAGCTCTACTGTATATCTGAATGCACTCAGCACTGAATGCACTCAGTTCATCCTGAATTGATTAATTCAGGAATGAAGCAATATAAGTCACTAATAAATAATCTTGATTAATAGGAATTTTAAAAGAAAAAAGCTCACTTGGCCATTTAGAAATGTGTTTTTCCTAGAAAAATGTAATTCTCTTTTGTAAAAGAATGCTGTTTCATTATTGCTTGTTTCATAACTTTTTCTCCCTTTTTTTGTTTTTATTACCATTAGAAAAAAAATATGGCATTCTGCCTGTACTACAATTTTTGTCCAGTCTTAAATTTGTGGGAATTATAGCAGATTTCGTTCAACTCACTTTCAATAATCATAACTACATTCTTGTTAATGACATGCACTCTAAGTAATTCAATGCTGAACAGAGTCTACTTTAATTGGGAAGGAAAGGATTTCCTTTGGTAGTCCTTGGACCCAGAGCTAGAATTGACATTTCGTTATACCTGGTGACATGGCCTCTCTTCTGTAGGAGAAATAAAAGGTATTACCTACAAATAGGCAACAGGCACCTGACCTGTTGGATCAGGTTATGTTGTGTTATGTGATGTGACATGCCCTGCAGTGACCTGAGGCAATGTCATTCTGTGTTACCCTGGGGGAGCTGTGCTGCTCTTTATTAAACAACCAGGGGATGGCTTATCAGCAGAGGTCACAAAACATTTTCATGCCATCTTTGCATAGAAGTGGAGAATCGGCCACATTCTGAATTATTCCTCCTAGGAGTCACTTAAGGAAATCAAAGAGCACAAGAACCACAAGAATCACAAGAGTTTCCATTGTTTTAAAATTAGAATTCAAATTCTCAGGTACACAACAGAGACATGCATTTTATGAGACAAGGATGATGCATAGCCAGGGAACAAACTGTACTCTGAAATGAAAATGTTCCATCAAAAACACTTCCAGTGTTCTTAAAATAATCACTTAAGCTTTCAAATGGGTTTACTTACTTTTTATATATAGTCAGTTCATAATTACTCTTTCTAATAAATCAAAGTTATCATTTTAAATTATAGTGTGTGAATTAGAGGCCCCAACTAAAAGATGTGATAAAAGTGTGTCTTTAGTCTTACCCTTGAGATGATTTTTATCAAGACAGTGGCTCTCAAGAAGAAACTATCTAAAATTATTACATTATGTGATATTATGTGGAAGGAATCCATTGTGTTTTGTCATTTTTTTCTAATGATTTTAATAGTATTTTCCTATTGATATATCTTCCATATAAATTCAATTTTAATGATCTGCATAAAGAACTGTACAATATTACATAGGTACATCTATCTAGTGATTTTAAAGTAATTACTGGTGCATGGAACAGAATATAACCTTTTGGTTATATTCTGCAGTAAAAGGAATAGGTTAGAAAGGTTTTTATGCAAATTAGAAATGCTCTGTGTCGGAAGCCTAATTGTACTTTTTATTGTTAGACAAGTCAATACTGCTTTAATACACATTTTATAAGCTTCTTGCTGAAATTGTATATGAAAGGGATTGGTTTCCATAGATGAAAGGCATAATCTTAACAATGAGGCCACATAAGCAGAGTGGTTGAAGTACTGATAAAGGATTTGTTAGCTCCAACATAGAATAAGTCTTATTAGCCTTATTAGTCACTACTGTTTGACCCACTACTATTAACTGTGTGAGTCACATGCATTGCAAACTAGGGAGGACCAGCACTGTATTTGGCCATTTAGAGTAAACATAATCAAATATGAAGAGTGTTTCAATTGCAAAGAATTAAGAACCATATCTTGTCCTTTGGTCTCCTCCTCATTCAAAGGGAGTTACTTGAATATTGGGGATTTTAATTTTCAAAAATTTTGCTATTTATGCAGAGTTCAAAAATATCAAATATTATGTTCAACTTTTCTTTGTATATCAACATAATTTCTATGTAAAAGGAAATGCAAAAGTAGTTAGTCATTGGTTATAACATCATGAAAATTTAAGAGATTAAAATAATATGAAACAGGAATTCTAATAAATCTGAATCATAAACACTTATCATTTGTGTCATTTTTATTTACAACTGATTATATTTTTCACCTAATTTAATAATGGAATAGATTAAGAATGGTTGGTATATAATATTTACGAAGAAGAAATTTCTAGAAATCATAAAATCATTAAAGAGAGAAGAAAAAATGTCCCAACTTCACATTTGAATAATAGGGTTATAGCAGTGTTAGGCTCAATATTGTAGCTATTCTGAGAGTCCTACTTATTTTCACAACCTGATTTATCCACCCTCCTCCCGATTTTTTGAACCATATGTATTTATAATAAATTTATTAGATCCTTAAGTTAATGGTTTCTTTTGTTTTCACGAGTATATACTTATCCCCAAATTCATTGAATTGTATACATTATGTGCAGCATTTTATGAGTCAATCATAAAATACTTAGATGAAATACATAGATGAAATACTTTCATCTATGAAAACCAATCCATTTCATACACAATTTCAGCAAGAAACTTATAAAATGTGTATTAAAGCAGTATTGACTTGTCTAACAATTAAAAGTATAATTAGGCTTCTAACATGTAGCCTAATTTAAAAAGTGGGCCTTTTTTTAAAGTTCTGTTGTTTTCAATTAAGAATTCTGAATAAACCCTATGTTTTTTAGTTTGCATTGAAAGCAAATACTTTTTATCAGAGTTATATATCATTAGCATAAAATTATAGCTTAATTAAAGGTTTAAATGTAATCAAGCAAACAAAAATCATAAACCAGCATAGAAGGTACTAAAATATGTATATATGTGATCATGTAATTATGAAAGACTATGTTCATTCATTAGCTCATGAAATACTAATACTTATAATAGTTTAAGAAATGTTCTGAAGCACTGGTAGTAGAAGTGAGGTGGTGAGAAGTTTTGAATTCTAGCTATATTTTGAAAATAGAGCAACTAGAACTTGGTGATGGATTTGATGGGGATATCAGAGTATGTAAGGGGTCAATAATTTGTTTTGGCAATTAAAAATTCACTTGTATAGTTGACATATGGAAGACTAAATGGAGAACAGAATTCTGGGGGATGGAGAACACGAGCTAGGTTTTTTTTTTCCCAATCAACTGACCAATCGACTGTTTTTGAATTTGGTTTGAGATGCCAATTAGACATCTGAATGGCAATGTTGGACTGAAAGTTAAATGTTTAGCAGCCTGTAGGGACAAGCAAGAGCCTGTGGTAGGCAGAAGAATTCCTGCCGAAAGATGTCTGTATTCTAGTCCCTGGGACCTGTGAATATGCCCGTTTACATGGCAAAGATAAATTGAGGTTGAAGATGGAAGTAACACTGGTCATCATCTGATCATAAAATAAAAAGTTTTTCTGGATTATCTGAGTCAACCCAGTGTAATCATAAAATTCCTGTATGTGGAAACGGGAGGCAGAAGAGTCATTGTCAGAGTGATGCAATGTAATAAAGACTCCAGTGGCCGTTGCTGGTTTTAAAGATGAAAGGGGCTCATGGGAAGACAGTGGAAGGGCTCTAAAAGCTGGAAAACGAAGATTCTACCCTATAGCCTCAGGAAGGGAAAGCAACCCTCTAGACACCTTGATTTTAGCCCATTGAGATCCCATTCAGACTTCTGTCCTCCAGATCTGTAAGATAATTTGCATTTTGAAGACATCATATTTGTATTAAATAATCACAGATGCCATAGTAAATGAATAGGGAACCAGCCGTTTATTTTTTAGGAATTTTACAAGCTAGTTGCCAACAGACTCTTTATTAAAAATTAAGTTATGTAAACTTACACTTGATTAAATTATATTCAAAGATAAGCTAATAGATAATCAAAACTCATTACTTCCTAACTTTTAACTAGATTTTTAAAATATTCATGTCCTCAAAGTTATTTACTTCTATTGTATCTATATGGCAGAAGCATTATACAATGGTGTGCTAGTGTATATGTTTTCCCAGCTCCACATTCAGTGGTGTCATGTTGGTGACTTGAAATTAGCCATGCTGCGAATATTTAGACCATGGAAAGTAACGAATGCTACAAATCAGAATTTTTATGTTTTTTTATAGTTTAGAAACTGGCAGAGAAAATGTTAATAGGGCAGATTAACCTTAAACATGCATCCTGTTTGTGGCTGCTAGATTGTGACTACCACCAAAACAAACAAACCAACAAGAAGATATTCTTGCAGTATTTGAAAAGTACTTTTGATTCAGCAAAGAAATTCCACACAGCATTGATGAAGGAGTAAAATTCTGGGCTGGGTGTGGTGGCTCACGCCTGTAATCTCAGCACTTTGGGAGGCCGACGCAGGTGGATCATGAGGTCAGGAGATCGAGACCATCCTGGCCAACATGGTGAAACCCCATCTCTACTAAACATACAAAAAATTAGCTGGGTGTGGTGGCACATGCCTGTAATCCCAGCTACTCGGGAGGTTGAGGCAGGACAATTGCTTGAACCAGGGAGTCAGAGGTTGCAGTGAGCCGAGATCGCTCCACTACACTCCAGCCTGGCAACAGAGCGAGACTCCATCTAAAAAAAAAAAAAAAAAAAAAAAAATTCTGACATAAGTTTTTGTTGTTGCACTCTGTCTTACTTGCTAATATAAATAAAAATGCCAACAAATATTCATGTTGCATCTACACTCGTTTATCAGTTGCAGTCATAATTTTACTATGGATACAGAAGTTCAGCAAAAAAGAGAAATATTTTATGAGAATAAACTGGTTATACAAAATTAGAAATTATAATATTGTCTATTTCATTATTGTTTGTAACTTGTGTGCTACACACATTTTATATCAGTAAAATTTATAATAAACTTATGCATATTTATACATGTGTTCTTCTTTTTCTACAAGTTGGTTGTTAAACTAGGGCACTCTTGGATATATGAGACTGAAATTCAGAAAAGAGTTGGAGCTAAAGATAAAAATACAGATGTCTTCAGCCTATAGAATATTTACTGTCATAAATTTACATGAAATTTAAAATGAAATCAGTAGAGAGTGAGGATGTGTAATGTGCGGTGTAGAAGAATTAAAGAATGGTGTCCTAGAAGTCAAGTTTAAAAAAGGTGTAAATATAAATATCATAAAAAAACAAAATCCATAAACATATTTTATTTCATGTGAAAAAAAATCAGAAACACTTGAATCAAAACATCAAAACTAAGAACCAAAATATTTCATGTTAGAATAAAGTGCATTTGCAACATGCATTTCAGAGAATGGGTATAGATGTGACTATTAAATATCTTTTAAAAAAGAGTCCCCGCTACAAAAAGAAAAATGGAAAAGTAATGTTGTTAGATAACTTACGAAAGAAGAAATGTAAAAGGCTGGAAATATGTATAAATGAATTGTTGATCATAAAAAGCTGAAAAGTATTGTGTAACTGCTCTGTATATCAATTCGGAATTGTATCAAGATCGTAAAAACATGCATAACAGTTTATCCATTAATTTCAGTCTAGAAATGCATCTAAGGAAATGATTAATAACATATTGTACATATTTATTGCCCAGGTATTTATAAAGCAAAAATAATGGACAGAGTTATTTATTAACTAATATGAAAACAGTGCAAGAGCTATACAGTTACCTTATAGGATACTAGTACAAAATTAAAAATCAATAGTTTAATATGACCCTGAATTTATGCATGCATGCATACACACAGGCCCATGCACACATATACAAACATGCATTGCATACCTACTTTTAAATTACATTGTGTAATATTTGAGAAAAATATGGCGAAGGACAAATAAAGCAATAAATATTACCTATAACTCCAACATCATGATGTAATAAATATTTGACTTTAAAAATATAAATATGCACTTCTTAAGATAAAAATTGGAATGTCCCTATAAGTAAAACAGTAACAGATAATATAAAAATGAAATATTAAAAAGATAATGTAACAAGAAAAAATATTTTAAAAATTAGAGATTCAATCCCCAAATTTTCTTAACATCTGCCTAATTAAAGTTTCAGAAAGAGGCAATGAGAAAAAAAAGGGGGAAAGACAGTATCTGTTAAATCATTTTAAAGACAAATTCTGGACACAAGAATGTAAATTTCAAATCAAAAGTACCCAATAACTTTGAACACAATGAATGCAATAAGACCTATAGCAGGGGGCATGGTTATGAAATCTCAGAATGCTAGGTTTAAAGAGAGACAGCTAAGAGTATCCGGTGTGGAAGAAAACAAAGCTAAATGAGTGAAATAAGCAGTTCACATTCAAAAGGTCAGGTATCAAAATGGCATTAGATTTATCAACAGTGACGCTGGATGAGAGGAGAAAACACAACCATGGCAACAACAGCAAAGCCTTCTTCCTGAGGGTACGGGTTGGAATAGGAGGACCAACTCTTCATGAGGCTATTTCAAGCAACATGAAAAGGAACTTACAGACTACCCAAGAATGAATTGAGAGATTTATAGGTTTGGGAGAAAGCTGGGGCTGCCAAATTTATGATAGATACACAGAAAACTAAACAAAATTAAAGCTGAAGAGACAAGATAATTGCTAGTTTTTGAGATAAGAAAAGATTGCCTAGAAAAGCAAATATGATCATAATTTACTACCCAGCCAAACTTTAACAAAATTTACCAAGTCATAACCTAGTATTGACCCTGATTGTTTAATTAACCAAAAATTGTGGTATTTAATTAACCAAAAATTTTGAGAACCAAATTTACCAAATTAACCAAAAATTTTGAGAACAAAGACAATATGTCTGTGAGACGGTTGTTGCAAAAAAAAAAAAATTTCCCCTTCTAAAAGGAGAAAAATTCTAAAATAGAAAACATTTTAAAAATAGCAAGTTAAATACATTATTTAGGAATATGAAGGTAACTGCAAAAGGAATAACTAAAAGATTGAAAGTGATTGCCATGGGAAATGGCACTTCTGTATTTCATTACAGATATTAGGAGTATATGATTATTTTAAATCCTCTATTATTTTGATAAATATCAAAATTAAATTTAAAAAGTAAAATATATATATATATATATATATATATATATATATATGCTAAATATTAGAGTCTGCAGCCACTAGAGGGCAAATACTTCCTGGAGATCAATGGAGATTCAGAAGGGAAACGTGGTCTCCTAAGTAGGGACTGGGCTAGACCTAATCAAAATTATCCAGTAGACACTTATCTAAAATAGCACAGTGTAGCATGAAGAGGGTTAAAATTTTTTTAAAAAAGATTTAATATTCTCATACAAAATAACATAAAATAGCATAACTAAGATGGTAGAAAATCCATTTATAAAAACACTGTCTTCCTTATAGACACAAAATTAAATTATCTTACAAAATATTTAAGGATGGATATTTGCTTTCACCTAAAAGTGATTGTATATTCCAATATAATGAACAACAAGGTCATTTAATCAGATTGTTGTAGGGCAGACACTGATTCAAAGGAGAGAAAGATCCTCCCTGGACAGGAGCTTTACTAGTCACGTGAGGAAATAAGGTAGCCTCAGAGAGAGTCTGGAAGAGTTGAGAGAAACAGCATGGAAGAATCAAAGGAGGACATTGAGATGATGCTTTGCAAATATGTTCAGGAGAAGCAGAAGCAAGTTGGTAAAGATTAATTCACCAATTCACAAACCAGTTCTTAAGAAGCATTAGACTAACTGCAATCTCAAAGTTCCTGTTAGTGCTGAAATTTAATGATTTTCAGAGGTAAGACCTGTTTTTTGTACGATGTTAACATGAATTATTTGATGCTAGAGGGCAAGACCTATGTCTAATTTACTTTGTACAGTGCATGAAAGAGTGTGACAAATAGGTAAATGCCCATGTGATATATTATTCAAACGGGGACATTTTGAGAGAGAGAAAGGAGATGCTATTAATAATTGTAGGCCTAGATCATGACTGGTCAAGAGCAAAAAAATGTATGATCACCCAGCACAGATATGGCTTATTCTATGTAACAATACCTCAGCGACTGGATAGTCAGCATGAAATAAGCAGCTGTGTTGATTTTTAAAGCGTACCTAATTGATGAACATCTGGTGGCAGGTAGCCAGCCCATTAAAAATCAATTATACTCAATGACTTGCATCTGAGCCATACTGCACCAATCTCCTCACACTCATCAGATCCACATGTTTCTGAATAAACACTTGGACCACTCAGGCCAGTGCCTTTGAACTTTATGTGGTTGGAAGTGAATTTCATCAGTGGCTTTTGTCTAACCCACAGTGAAGAGAAGAGTTCTGTTGATCCGCCCCTGACTGTTGACAGGTCAAGAGACCAGGCGGCAGTTTGAATAAAGCTCTGTAAATCCAAGGGTAACCAGAACATTCACTGCTCTGTGCAGCTCTCAAATACAATATATGCCATTAACAGCAGAAACTGGGTTATAAAACAATAAGGAGGTGATAGTGATCAGAGACTGGATTTAGGATGTTATAAGGCAAGTAGAAGTTAGTAATTAAAGTGAGAGTGCAACTTTAGAATAGGGTGTGGAAAAGTCTATACAACCTCTCAGTTCAAATGCTGAATATATGTTTCTGTGTTGGGGGTCTCCATTTGCAGCATAATTACCAAAGAACAATTAGTGAGCCAGCCAGCCTCCTCTTATGAGAAACATAATTCAAATTGTTATTATGCTAGAGGTGAGTGGGTTGGGGGAAGACAGTTGACCTGGTGCCTAGAATACAACTCTGAAGAAAGCCAAAATCTCCTAATTAATGTCGTCGTTGGATCATTAAGTGTGAACAAGATCAGGATGTCTGGTGTAAGTCCTGGATCCTTGGCAGGCTATGAGAGCTATCATGTCAAGTTCATTTAAATAGATGATAAAGATCATTCAAAAGAAATACTTTACATTAAAGATCATCATAGAGCTATATTTAAATCCTAAAAGTTATTCAATTAAATCAGCTTTGGAAATACAGGAGTATGGTTGTGATTGGGTCAGGGGGCTTCCCATTATCCTTTACCTGCCAAGTATCTAACAGGCTATGCACAAAGAAGGCTTTTCTCATCTTTCCTAAGTAAGATTTAGAAGGAATGTGAACAATAATTTATGTAATATTGTGAAATTCATAGTTATAAAAATTAGATGGTCTATGTGTAGTTTGTTTAACCCAATTTTCCTATAGATAAGTGTATAGTTTAAAACATAAAATACAGAAAATAAATGGGTTAATTATCTTGATGTTATTCTTCAAAAACTCCCGCCACCCCATTTTAAGCTTTCTTAAAGATTGTTTATTTGTAAAAAGAATTTAATACTTAGATTTGGAAAGAAACTTAGAAATCATTTAGTTCAATTCCCTTCTTTATAGATAAAGTAATTGAGGCTTTGAAGGGTGATCCAAGGTCAGACTTAGGTCATGTACCTTGTAAATGAAGACTGGACATTCAAAGACAGAGCTCCAGGCTCCAAGTCCGCTGCTGTATTTTTTCAACTGTTTTTACAATGTAAGCCTTATATTTCACATTGACATGTTTACGAAGAGCTAAGCCTGATTATGGCATAATAATACCTATACCCATATTGAATCTTTGGAACTAAAATATAAGCAAACTAGCACTTGTTAAGCTAATTAACTATTCTTCTTTCTAGTGGGTTTAATAATCCATCATTTGACCTTTGTGATGAATTGTAATGCTCACTTACACATATATAACACACATAAACAGACTATGGTTATGTGCATACTGTAGTATATGTGTATCTACTGTATATATATTTAAAATGTACATTGTAAAATACTATAATTTTATATTAGAATTTATCTAGAAAATTGAGGTCAGAATTCTTCAGTTGATATTCAACAGAGTGTGGCATATATAGGATAATAATGTAAGCTGCTAGTAATAAAATTCATAATTTGCATTGATGTTAAATAGGTAGATGTTTCTGTACAGCATCCAATAGCTGCATTTCAAGCTCTGTTTTTAAAGCTACCTGCTCACTGATTGGAAGTCACAGTTTCAATTTCACTCTAGCCTTAAAAAATAATCATTCAAGCACTTTATTGTGTAGTGTGACTTTTTCTGACAACATCTGTTGCTCTGAAACAGAGAGGTACCCAGAGTGACAAAGGGGGTGTTTTCTACTGTTTTACCCATGCTGAAAAGATGGGCCAGAGAGCTGTACAGCCCATAACAATGTGAAAGTCTTTATATGAAGTTGTTCACCAGAGACTTGTCAATAGGCTGAGCCATATTGGATCTGGCAGTCTTTCTACTGGGACAGTATTTGCCTTGAAGTACTATCTTTTCACTTTTTCAATGTCAGCCTGAAGGCTCTTAGACAACATATGTTCATTTCATGTCTTAGAGATATTGCTTCTGGTATTGCAAATGCATTACCACATTGAGCTTTTCTGTAAAACAGATGGTACATATTAAGGTCTCTGTTTCTTGCACAGTTTCTGTAACAATGGCACTGCATTCTTCACGTTGACAAAAGTATCATCAACATCATGCAGTGCAGACCTAGACTATGTCAGGATGGTAAATGAATGCTTCAAACAGAAAGATCAATGATAAAGGTGAAGCAAACCCCTTAGAGACCTCCAAACTAAAACTGGTCATTTCTTTAAACTGTTCTCTGAAAACTTTAGATACGAAATACTTGATTCTTCTACTCTTTAGAGGCCCTCTGTCAAATGGCTTTTCAAATAAAACAATAGCACATATACAGAACAGTCAACTTGCAGAAATGAGATTTTGAAGTAGACTTCTTTGACTTCTCAGTATAAGTTGGTGTAAGTGATATCTTAATAACTAAACCATTGTATGACTCTTATGATTCATATACCATTGTATGACTCTTAGGAAGGCCATTTAGTGCTAATTGTGGAATCATTCTAAAAACCAGACTGTCATCAGGGTTGAATTAGATTTGGATATACCTAAATAAGCTTATGACATATGCTGTGATTCACAGAATATGTGTTTGAAATATTCTATAATGTTCACTAAAGGGAAGAACTGCTGAAAGACATTTTTGGATTCAGCAAATCTGTGAATTCGGAAATTTATACCTCTACACCCACATGCTTTTGTAGACAAAAATGAATTCTAATCTCTGTCTCTTAGTTGAATAACAATATTTAGAACTCTCCTGATTTTTTATGAATAGAAAGACCCTAAAATAATTACATTTCTTTCTACAATGGTCTCATTTTTTGTTTATTTTGTTTTGTGTACTGCTTTCTCTAGGTAAGTTTTTTTTAGTAGAAGAATAGAACCACATACAACTAATGAACAATGATCTTCTCAATAATTCAATAGATATTTAATATTTATTAAATCCATATTTGTGACAGGCACTTTTTAAAATACTAGGGACGCAACATTGAGAGAGAGCGAAAGAACGAGAGAGAGAATGAAAGAGAGAGATCTCCTATCAATATGGAGCTTGCATTGTAGTGGAGATAAAACATAAACTTTTAAACATAGTATTAGAACTTAACATTGCAAGCAGCAATGAGGAAAAAAAAGCAACTTCCTTTCTTTAGCATGATAAGATAAAAAAATTTAGTCTGCTTATTAATTTTTGTTTATTTTTTAATTAACAAGTAAAAATTGTATATATGTGTATATTTATACCTATATCAAAACATCATGTAATAGTATAAACATATTAAGGTAATAGTAATAGTATAGCATGTATATAAGAGTGTAATAGTAATTGTGTGACATAGTATGCATAGTAATAGTATAAACGTGATGTTTTGATATAGGTATAAATCGGGGAATGGCTAAACCAAGCTATTTAATACATGCATTACCTCACATAGTTTTTTGGAGTGAGAATATTTAAAATTTATGGTCTTAGCAATTTTCTTTTTTTTAAAATTATACTTTAAGTTCTGGGATACGATACATGTGCAGAATGTGCAGGCTTGTTACGTAGGTATACACGTGCCATCGTGATTTGCTGCACCCATCAACCCGTCATCTACATTAGGTATTTCTCCTAATTCTATCCCTCCCCTAGCCCCCTACCCCTCCCTTAGCCCCTAACCCAACAGGCCCTGGTGTATTATGTTCCCCTCCCTGTGTCCATGTGTTCTCATAGCTCAACTCCCACTAATGAGTGGGAACATGTGGTGCTTGGTTTTCTGTTCCTGTGTTAGTTTGCTAAGAATGATGGTTTCCAGCTTCATCCATGTTCCTGCAAAGGACATGAACTCATCCTTTTTTATGGCTTCATAGTATTCCATGGTGTATATGTGCCACGTTTTCTTTATCTAGTCTATCATTGATGGACATTTGGGTTGGTTCCAAGTCTTTGCTATTGTGAATAGCGCTGCCATAAACATATGTGTGCATGTGTCTTTATAGTAGAATGATTTATAATCCTTTGGGTATATACCCAATAATGGGATTGCTGGGTCAAATGGTATTTCTGGGTTTAGATCCTTGAGGAATCACCACACTGTCTTTCACAATGGTTGAACTAATTTACATTCCCACTAACAGTGTAAAAGTGTTCCTATTTCTCCAAATCCTTTCCAGAATCTGTTGTTTCCTGACTTTTTAATGATTGCCATTCTAACTGGCATGAGATGGTATCTCATATTGGTTTTGTTTTGTATTTCTCTAATGACCAGGGATAATGAGCCTTTTTTCATATGTTTGTTGGCTGCGTAAGTATCTTCTTTTGAGAACTGTCTGTTCATATCCTTTGGCCAGTTTTTGATGGGGTTGTTTGTTTTTTTCTTGTAAACTTGTTCAAGTTCCTTGCAAATTCTGAATATTAGCCCTCTGTCACATGGATAGATTGCAAAAACTTTCTCCCATTCTGTAGGTTGCCTGTTCACTCTGATGATAACTTCTTTTGCTGTGCAGAAGCTCTTTAGTTTAATTAGATCCCATTTGTCAATTTTGGCTTTTGCTGCCATTGCTTTTGGTGTTTTAGTCATGAAATCTTTGCCCATGCCTATGTCCTGAATGGTATTGCCTAGGTTTTCTTCTAGGATTTTTGTGGTTTTAGGTTTTATGTTGAAGTCTTTAATTGATCTTGAGTTAACTTTTGTATAAGGTGTAAGGAAGGGGTCTAGTTTCAGTTTTCTGCATATGGCTAGCCAGTTTTCCCAGCACCATTTATTAAATAGGGAATCCTTTCCCCATTGCTCATTTTTGTCAGGTTTGTCAAAGATCACATGGTTTGTATATGTGTGGTGTTTTTTTCTGAGGCCTCTGTTCTGTTCCATTGGTCTATATATCTGTTTTGCTACCAATACCATGCTGTTTTGGTTACTGTAGCCTTGTAGTATAGTTTGAAGTCACGTAGCATGATGCCTCCAGCTTTGTTCTTTTTGCTTAGGATTGTCTTGGCTATACTAGCTCTTTTTTGGTTCCATATGAAATTTAAAGTAGTTTTTTTCTTATTATGTGAAAAAAGTCAATGGTAGCTTGCTGGGGATAGCATTGAATCTATAAATTACTTGGGCAGTATGGCCATTTTCACTATATTGATTCTTCCTATCCATGAGCATGGAATGTTTTTCCATTTGTTTGTGTCCTTTCTTATTTACTTGAGCAGTGGTTTGTAGTTCTCCTTGATGAGGTCCTTCACATCCCTTGTAAGTTGTATTCCTAGGTATTTTATTCTCTTTGTAGCAATTGTGAATGGGAGTTCACTCATGAATTTGCTCTCTGTTTGTCTATTATTGGTATATAGAAATGCTTCTGATTTTTGCACATTGATTTTGTATCCTGAGACTTTGTTGAAATTGCTTGTAACTTAAGGAGATTTTGGGCCGAGACAATGGGGTTTTCTAAATATACAATCATGTTATCTGCAAAGCAATTTTCAAGTAAACAATGTACAGTTGGCATTCTGTATCTGTAGAATCCACATCCATAGATTTAATCAACTGTAGATCAAAACTATTTTTAAAAATAGTTAATCTGTACTGAATATGTACAGACTTTAAGAAATGTCATTATTCCCTAAACAACACAGCATGACAACTATTTAAATAGCATTTATATTGTATTAGGTAGCATAAGTAATCTAGAGATAATTTAAAGTATATAAGAAGATGTGCATAGATTATGTGCAAATATCATGTCATTTTATATAGGACATTTGAGCATCTGTGCATTTTGATATCTGTGGGGCAGTCCTGGAATCAATCCTTTGGACATACCAAGGGATAACTGTGTTGTTGTTATTATTTTTTAGTTGTTGTAAATGGAATTGTTTTCTTGATTTCTTTTTCAGATAGTTTATTGTTAGTGTATAGAAACACTACTGATTTTTGTATATTAATTTTGTATCCTGCAATTTTTACTGAATTCATTTACTAGTTTTAACAGTTTTTCTTGGTGAAGTCTTTAGAGTTTTTTAAATATATAAGATCATGCAGTCTGCACACAGAGACAATTTTGCTTCTTTCTTTACAGTTCAGATGCCTTTTATTTCTTTCTGTTACTTAATTTCTCTGGCTAGGACTTCTAATACTACAATGAATAGAGTGGTGAGTGTGAGTATCCTTGTTTTGTTCCTGATCTTTTTTTTAATATATACATATATATATATATTTTTTAAATTATACTTTAAGTTCTAGGGTACATGTGCACAACATGCAGGTTTGTAGGAGATATACCTAATAGTTCCTGATCTTAGAGAAAAAGCTTTCAACTTTTCACAGTTGAATTTGATCTTAGCTATAGGCCAGTCACATATGGCCTTTATTGTGTTAAAGTACATTCCTATTATACCTAATTTTTTGAGAGTTTTGTCATGAAAGTATGCTGAGTTTTTTCAAAAGCTTTTTGTGCATCTATTGAGATGATCACATGGTTTGGGCCTTCATTCTGTTAATGTGATGTATCACATTTACTGGTTGCCCATGTTGAAACGTCTTTGCCTCCCAGGGATAAATTCCACTAGATTATGGTGCGCAATCATTTAATGTGTTGTTAAATTTCATTTATTTTGTTCAGGATATTTTCATCTATGTTTAATAACAATATTCGCTTATAATTTTCTTTTCTTGTAATGTTCTTGTCTGGGTTTGTTATCAGGATAATAGTAGCCTCGTAAAATGATTCCAGAAGTATTCCCCCCACTTCAATTTTTTGGAAGAGTTTCAATAGAATTGGTATTAGTTTTTTTTTTTTAAATTAGATAAGATTAATCAGTAAAGCCATCAGGTCCTAGGCTTTTATTTGATGGGAAAAATTTTATTACTGATTCTGTCTTATTACTTGTTGCTCTGTTTAGAGTTTATATTTCTTCACAATTCAGTTTTGGTAGGTTGTGTGATTTCTTCTGTTACTGAATATGTTGGTGTATAGTTGTTTATATTCATCTCTTGTGATCTTTTGTATTTCTGTGATATCAGTTATGTCTCCTTTTTCATTTCTGATTAATTCAAGCTTTCTCTTTTTTCTTTTAGTCTAGCTAAGGTTTTGTTGATTTTCTTTGTCTTTACAGAAAACTAACTTTCAGTTTCACTGATTTTTCTATCTCTTTTCTAGTGCCTATTTTATTATTTCTGCTCTAATCTTTATTGTTTCCTTCCTCTAGTAACTTTGGGCTTAGTTTATTCTTTTTACAGATCCTTGATGTGCAACATTAGGTTATTTATTTGAAATCTTCTTTTTATTTTTTTCTATAGGCATTTATTGCTAAAGACTTCCTTCTTAGAACTGCTTTTTTTGTGCATTCCTCAAGTTCTGATATGTTCTGTGCCCATTTACATACTTTAAAATTTTAGTTTTGCCTAACAGGTGATGTAAACTGGAAAGTGTGCCATGCATTCTTGAGAATATGTGCATTCTGCTTCTGTTTGATTAAATGTCGTATATTTCTCTTAGGTCCATGTGGTCTAAACTGTAGTACAAGTCCAATGTTTCCTTATTAATTTTCCGTCTGTCCAATCTGTCCACTGTTGAAAGTGGGGTATTGAAGTCCCCTACTATTATATTGCCATCTATCTGTCTCTTCAAAACTATTAATATTTGCTTTGCATATCTAGGTGCTCTGATGTTTGGTGCATATATATGTATAATTATTATATCTTCTTGAGGTGGTGTGTAAATCACTTATATTTTTAATATGAAAGTTAAAAGACAAATAGTAATATCTATAATAATTTAAGGAAAGCAACTTTAAAATATGTGAATGTTACATTAAAAATATAAGATGTGAGGGGCAGGAGTCAAAGTGCAGAGTTTTCTAGTGCAGTCAAAATTAAGTCGTTATCAGCACAAAATAGCCTGCTATAACTATAAGAAGTTTTATGTAAGCCTCATGGTAACACAAGGCAAAAGCCTATGGTGGATACACAAAAGACAAAAAGTAAGGAATCCATGTAGAGTACTGGAAAAAAGTCACATATTCACAAAGGAAGATAGCAAGAGAGGAAGAAAGAAACAAAGGATTGACAAAACAATCAGAAAACACTAAACAAAATTGCAGTTGTAGGTTCTTACCTATCAATAATTACCTTATATGTAAATTGATTAAATTCTCTAATCAAGAGACATAGTGTGGCTGAATGGATAAAAAAATAACCAACTAGAGAATCACTTCACCTTTGAGGACACACATAGATTGAATGTGAAAGAATAAAGAAAGATATTCCATGTAAATAAAAACCAAAAGCAAGCAGTAGCAGCTAAACTTAAATAACATAAAATCATCTTTAAATTGAAAATAAAACCAAAAGGTCATGATATAATAATAAAGGGGCCAAATCATCAGGAACTGTTCGATGTTTATAAAGTCTACAGTAGTGTACAGTAATGTCCTATCCCTTCACATTCACTCACCACTCACTCATCGACTCACTCAAAGCAAATTTCAGTCCTGCAGGCTCCATTTATTGTAAGTGCCCTATACAGGTATACAATTTTTTATCTTTTATGTCATATTTGCACTGTATCTTTTCTATCTTAGGTACACAAACACCATTTGTGTTAAGACTGCCTACAGTATTTAATACAATAACATATGCAGATTTGTAGCCTAGAAGCAATGGCTATACCAGATAGCCTAGCCTACATGTGTAGTAGGCTATACCATCTAGGTTTGTGTAAGTATACTCTATTATTTTTTTTCTTTTCTTTTCTTTTTTTTGAGACGGAGTCTTGCTCTGTCAACCAGGCTGGAGTGCAGTGGTGCGATCTCGCCTCACTACAAGCTCCACCTCCCTGGTCCATGCCATTCTCCTGCCTCAGCCTCCTGAGTAGCTCAGACTACAGGCGAACGCTGCCATGCCTGGGCAATTTTTTGTATTTTTAGTAGAGACAGGGTTTCACCATGTTAGCCAGGATGGTCTCGATCTCCTGACCTCATGATCCACCCCCCTTGGCCTCCCAAAGTGCTGGGATTACAGGCGTGAGCCACGGCGCCCAGCCTATGATTTTTGTACAATGGCAAAATCACTTAACAATGCATTTTTTAGAATGTATACCCATTGTTAAGTGACACAACTCTATACTATGTTCTTTCCTGTACATGTTTTTCTTTCTATACAAACTATGGTATAGTTTAATTTATAAATTAGACATAGTAAAAGATTAACAATAGTAACTAATAATGAAATAGAACAATTATAAAAATATACCAGCATCACTACTCATGCTCTTTGGAACCATTATTAAGTAAAATAAAGATTATTTGAACACAAGCACTGTAATACTGCAACAGTCAATCTTGTAACTACTCAGTGACTAACGGATGGGTAGTGTATACAGCATGGAGACACTGGACAAAGGGCTGATTTATGTCTTGGGCAAAATGAGTGGGACAAAGTAGGACAGTACAAGATTTAATCATGTTACTCAGAACAGTCTGCAAATTTAAAATTAACAAATTGCTTATTTCTAGGATTTTCCATTTAACACTTTTGGACCTAAGTTGACTGCTGGTAACTGAAACTGTGAAAAGTGAAAATGCAAATAAAGGGGGAATACTGTACCACAATAGATGGGGTTGGACACTTCTATGACTGGAACATTTTCTATGATTACATGAAAATGGACTAAATAACATAATCAAAGGAAGAGATTGTCAGACTAAATAAAAAAGCAAGATCCAACTATATGCTGTATACATTTTAATTCAAAGATACAAATATGTTTAAAGTAAAAGAAAGAGATAAGATATGCCATGGAAGCAGTAATGAAAATCAAGCTTAAGTGGCACTATTAATTGTATTTGGAGATGGAGCTTTGGGGATTTAATTAGGATTATATAAGGTCATCTGGGTGAGGGTTCCATCATGGGACTGGCAGCTTTATAAGAAGAGAGACCTGAGCTGGCACACTCTTGCTCTCTCGCCGTGTGATGCCCTTTGTTGTGTTATGATGCAGCCAGCATGCTCTCACCAGATGCCAGTGCCATGGTATTGGACTTTCCAGCCTCCAGAATCATAAGCTAAATAAACTTCTTTTTGTAATAAATTACCCAGTCTCGGGTATCCTGAAATAGCAACAAAAAACAAACTAAGACAAGTGACAATATTGTTATCAGACAAAATAGACTTAAAAAAGAAATTGTTATTAGTGGCAAAGAACAACATATCAAAATGATGAGAGTCTCAACATATTAAGGAGATATAACATTTATATTTATGTATGCAACTAACAACAGACTCCCTGAAATGCATATAAAATATGATAGATTTGAAAACAGTAATAAAGAATTGATAATTGTAGTTGAATATTTTCATGCTTCCTTTTAAGTAATTTTTAGTACAGACAGAAAGTCAGTAAAGACATTAAAGTCTTGATTAATACCAGAATAAACTGACCTAATTTTCACAGAAAATACTCCACCACAAACAGTAGAATACACATTCTTTTCAAGTATATGTGGAACATTCCACAGGATAGACCATATACTAGAGCATCAAACAAATCATGATAAATATTAAAGAGATAAAATAATAAAAGGAAAAATAATTTATGAGTACACCAGAATAAAATTAGAAATTCAAGAATAGAAAGAAATTTGGGAAATTATAAATATTTGAAATTATACAATCTACTTTTAAATAATACAAGCATTTTTTAAAAGCAATTACTGGGTAATTTTAAAATGGACTGGATGAAAAATGCATAATATGTTAAAATGTATGAAATTCTGCTAAAGCAGTATTTAGGGAGACATTTATGACTTCAAAAACTTTCTTTAAATAGGAAAAGTTTTGTATTCAATAATCTAAGCTTCCATTTCACAAAGCTCATGTGAACAAATCAAACTCACTGTAAGTAGAATGGAGAAAATAATAAATATTAGGCAGAAAACAATAAAAGTATGAACAGAAAACAATAGAAATTAAACCTAAATTTGGGTCTTTGACAAAATAATGAAAATAATAAACACTTAGATAGACTGATCAAATGAAAAGAAAAAACAATCGTGAAAAATAAAATTCCAAGGTTAAGGAAGGAAAGAGAGATTTATCTAGCAATGCAAGGTTGGTTTAACACTAGAGAAGTTAATGCATCATATTCTTAAAGGATACATCTCACACGATCATCACAATGGATGAGAAAAAAGCATTTGACAAAATACAACCCTTTTTTGATAAAAACTGATATCACTACAGTCGCTGCAGAATATAAAATGATTATAAAAAACTGTTGTGAACAATTTTATGTCAATAAATAGTCAGTTTAAATGTAAATGAGCAAATTAGTAGAAAGACACAGGTTACTAAAAGTAACACAGAAGATTTAAAAAATCTGAATTTATCTATTTCAAGTGAGAAAATTTAATTAGTAATAAAAACCTTCCCACAAGAAAAAGCCAAGGTTCAGATGGCTTAACTGATGAACTCTATCAAACATTTAATGAAGAAATAATATCAGTTCTATACAAATTATGTCAGAAAATAGAGGAGATCTGCTATAATTTGGATGTTTGTCTCATCCAAACCTCATGTTGAAATTTGATCCCCAGTGTTGGAGGTGAGGCCTGCTGAGAGGTGTTTGGGTCACAGAGGCAGATCCCTCATGAATAGATTAATGCCCTCCCTTAGGGGTGAGTGAGTTTGCTATTAGACCTGGTTATTCAAAAGAGCCGGACATCTCCTCCCTCTGTCTCTTTCTTCCTATCTCTCCATGTGATCTCTGTACACACTAGCTCCCTTTCACTTTCTTTCATAAGTGGAAACACCCTGAGGCCCTCACCAAAAGCAGATGTTGGTGTCATGCTTCTTGTACAGCCTGCAGAACCATGAGCTAAATATGCCTCTTTTCTTCATAAATTGCCCAGCCTCGGGTATTCTTTTATAACAATGCAAAATTGACTAAGAAAAGGTGGAATTTCCAACTTATTTTATGAGGCCAGTATTAACATACTAATAAACTCAGATACCACAAGGAAAGAAAACTACATCAATATCACGTATGAACGCAGGTTTAGATACCTTTAACAAAATTTTAGCAGAGTCTAGAAACAAAAAAATTTTGCACCATGACCAAGAGAGATTTATCTAGCAATGCAAGGTTGGTTTAACACTAGAGAAGTTAATGCATCATATTCTTAAAGGATACATCTCACACGATCATCACAATGGATGAGAAAAAAGCATTTGACAAAATACAACCCTTTTTTGATAAAAACTTTCAATAAAGTTGAAATAGAAGATAACTTTCTCAACTGATTAGAGTATCTACAAATACACACAGGTAACATATTTGATGGTGAAACATTAAATGTTTTCCACTTAATATGGGGAATAAGGCAAAAATGTCTGCTCACTTCTTGTAGACATAATCTAGAAGGTTCTAGCCAATGCAAAAATACAATAATTAGAAATGAAAGGCAAACATACTGGAAAGGAGAGATGAAATTGTCTTTATTTGCAGGCTATATGATTATGTTTACAGAAAAACCTAAGGAATTTATGGAAATTACTATCAGAACCAATAAGCAAGTTTAGCAAAGATACAAAATTAATTGTTGTCCTGAAATATAACCAATAAATATTTCAAAAACAAAACTAAATAAAAATTCCATTATAAAAATCATCCCAAAAGATATGTGTTTATAAATTTAACAAAAGGTATAATATTTTTATCCTGAAAACTATACAATATTTTTATTATGGTAAACATAAAGTTTATTATCTTAACTATTATGTACATTGCCATAATGTTAACTATATGTACACTGTTGTATAACAAATATCTAAATCTTTTTCGCCTTACAAAACTAAAACTCTATACCCATTGAACAACTCCCCCTTTCCATTATCTCTTGCCTGTCAACCATCATGCTACTTTCTTTCTGTAAGAGTTTGCCTCTGTTAGATTCCTCATGTAAGTGGAATCATGTATTATTTGTGCTTTCGCTACTGGCTTCAAGGTTCTTCTATGTTGTAATATATTTCAGAATCTCTCTTTTTTTTTTTTTAAATTTCTTTATCCACCATCATGTCCGTGGGCATTTATGTTGCTTCCATGTTTTGGCTATTGTGAATAATGGGGCAACAAATGTAAGTGTGTTCAAGATCTTGTTTTTCAGTTCTTTTGGATATATACCCACTAGAGATATTGCTGGATCATATGGTAGCTGGAGTATTTTTTAATATATTGTTCATATTACCACTTATCCAATATATGGTTTGCAAATATTTTCTCAATTCTGTAGGTTGACTTTTCACTCTGTTGATTGTTTTCTTCACTGTGTAGAGATATTTGAGTTTGATATATATAGTCCAATTTGTCTATTTTTGCCTTTGTTGCCTGTGCTTTTGATATCATATCTAAGAAATTTTTGACATCAGTTTAGTAAATAAAATTATTTAGAATTATTTTTCAGGTAATTCATAAATATCTGTTTCTTTATGGTAGGTTTCTGGAGATTTAGTTGGCCTTTTTCATGGGACCATGTCTCCCTGTTTCGTTGTATGTCTTCTTATTTTTTCTGAGATTTTTGCATTTGAAGAAACAATCACTTCTACCAGTTTTTAAGGACTGGAATTGCACAGATAATGGCCTTTGCCAGTCAACTCTGCTAGAGATTTTGGAGGCTTCTCAAGTATTTTATGGGGATTCACTTTTTCTGGACTGGGGTTTGTAATTTTCCAATTAAAAGAGGTTTATCAGTTTCTTTTTCAGGAGCTCTTACTGTCTCTCTATTTCTCTCTCTCTCTCTCTCTGTCTCTCTCTCTCTCATGTCTATTTGTGGTAATGCACGTTCTCAGGTTCAGTAACAAACTCATGAGCTCTCCTTCATTTTTAACAGCTTGTCGACATTTAAAGTAGGCCAGCTCCCTACCAGCATTTCATTTCAATGCCACTGTTCTTGGCTTTGTGCTTGCCTGGTGTACTCTGACTTCTTAACTGCCTTCTAGAGTTCTCATAAAGACTTTTTGAAAATATATCATTGGGAAATCCTTGTCTCCGTGGGGAAATGAGGTCTGGAGTTTTCTTTTCTACCACCTTACTGAAAACTACAAATATTGCTGAAAATAAAGATCTAAATAGTCAATTATACTATATTTATAGATTCAAAGACTTAATATTATTATGACAATATTCTCAAAGTAATCTATAAATCTCTATGATATCTCTATGTTCTCTATACAAACATAGAGGGTGTTCTTTTTCTTTTTTTATTTGTGGAAATGAATATCCTGATCCTAAAATCTATGTGAAATGTAAAGGTCCTAAAATATTCATAGGTATTTTGAAAAAGTATAACAAAGTTGGAAGACATTATAACATATTCCAGAATGTTCTAAAAAATTAGAGTAATTGGAAGTTTGTGATTGACATGAGAATACGTATACAGATCAATGGAAGATAGATCAGTGGAAGATAATTGAATGCTCCAAAGTTAACCCTCACATGTGAAGCCAATTTAGTTTTTAAAAGAATAAACTGAATTACCAATTAAATGGGCAAAACTATCTTTTCAATAATTGGTGTTGGTACCATTGAATATTCATATCCAAAAAGAAAGAAAGAAGAATGAATAAAAGAAAAACAAAAAAAGAAAAAGACAGGAAGGAAGGAAGGCACCAAAACCAAACAAAAAAGAAATTTTTTTTTAAAGACTGAGTCCCTTTTCTTATACTATACACTAAAATTAGCTAAAATGTGCCATAGACCTAAATATAAGAGCTAACAGTATAAAATTTCTAGAAAAATTACATGGGATCTATCTATCTATCTATCTATCTACCTATCTACACACTAAGGTATATATAATATATATTGATATAATATATATAATGTATAATATATATTATATAAAATATATTATAATATTATATAAAAAATATTATATAATATTTTATATAATATATAATAATATATTTTAAATATATACCTTAGTTTAGGTATTGATTTCTTAGATCTCATATTGAATGCTTGCTTGAAAAAGGAAATGATACATCAAGAAAATAAAATGACATTTCAGGGCTGAGTGTTGTGGCTCATTTCTGTAATCCCAGCACTGTGGGAGGTCAAGGTGGAAGGATTGTTTGAAGCTAGGAGTTTGAGACTAGGCTGGGTAACATAGTGAGATTTGACCTCAACAAATATAGAAATAAAAAATAAAATTCTGGGTGCAGTGGCATGTGCCTGTAGTCCCAGCTACTTAGGAGGCTGAAGTGAGAGGATTGCTCGAGCCCAGGAGTTTGAGGTTGCAGTGCACTGTAATTGTGTTACTGCACTCCAGCCTGAGTGACAGAGCAAGACCCTGTCTCTATTTTTAAATAAATGATATAAAATAAAATAAAATGTCAATCCATACTGGGAAAATGTTTGCAAATGCTATATCTGGTAAAGGATTGTATTGAAAATGTGTAGAGACCTCTCACTCTTCAAAAATAAAAGACAACCCAATAATAATGGCTAAATATATTTACTATTGTTCACCAAATAATAGATATAATGGCTAATGAGCACAATAAAGACTCTAAAAATCATTATTTATTAGAAAAAATGCAAATTGAAAGCACAATGTGATATTACTACATACTCACTAAAAATGGCTGTAACTAGGAGACTTACATTGCCAGGTGTTAGTTTGTGCCAAATTTTCATAGCGACACTATATATAATAACCAATAATTGCTAGCAATCAAGGTGTCTATTAACTGATAAGTAAAATCTGGCATATTCATACAATGGAATATTACTCCGTAACAAAAAGAAACAACATACATGCAGTAACACAAATGAACCTCACATATACAATGTGAAAGCAGACAGACACAAAAAGGTACATACTGCATGATTTAATTCAGGTAAAAATCCTATGAAATGCAAAACCATATAGAGTAAAAGCAGTTTTATGGTATCTGATTCTGCCTGAGGGAAGAGATGGCAAACAGACGTGAGGAAAGGTTTTAGTATGATGAAAGTGCTCTTAAATTGGACCGTGGTGATTTTGTGCAAGTCTATAAATTTACTAAAATCTATGAAACGTTACACTTAAAGTGAGTGAACTTTTGATATATAAATTATGCCCCAATAAAGTTATCTAAAAAGATAATATAAGGGTTAGTAAGTTTCAAGAGATATTCACAGAGAGAGAATGTAGAAGGTTTCCTCAAAGATGAAAACCAAAGCAATGGACCAGAATAATTACTGAAGTTCAAAACTCAAGAATCTTTCTTAAATACATACATACATACATATATATACACACACACACACACACATATATAATACATACACACCACACATACACACACACACAAATGTATTTGTGTAATCTCACATATTTAAATCTCACAATGCATACCTAGGATAATTTACTAAGAATAACCACTACCAAGACATATTTTGTGAATACAGATATTATTATTTAAAATAAGATCAACAAAACCGACCAAATATTACCTAATCAAGGATTAACAATAATAAGAGGAAAACAATTATATGATGAATAATTACTTACATTATAAGATAAAGAATATATTTACATATAGTTTAAAACCTAGAAAAAAATAATTTTTAAAAGAAATATACAACTAACCAAATTGACCTAAGTAGAGAGAAAATCTAAACAGGTGAATCATTATAGAGTAAACCAAAAAAATTGTTAAAGAGCTCCCCCTACTTCCCCACCCCAATAAACAATAAATCACCAGGCCCAGTAGTTCTGTTGGTTATCCCACCAATTATTTATCAGATACTTTCCATTCTACTTAAACTATTCTACAGCATAGAAAGGAAGAAAAATTCCAACTTTATTTTCTCCATTAAACAAAATGTTTTGGTAGAATACATTTAAATTTTCAAATTTTGTGTCTTTAGCAACTTTACTGAAGTATAATTTTCATACCATAAAATTCATCTTCATTTTACAGGTACAATATAACAATTTTTTGTAAGTTGCTAAGTTGTGTTCTTATCACTACAATCAAGTTTGAGAACATTACCATCACTCTAATTTGATCTCTCCTGCCCATTTATAGCTAATCCTCATACTCACTGCTAGCCTTAGGCAACTACTAATTTACTTTCCAGCTCTAGAGATTTGCCTTTTTAATACATTCCATATAAATTAATTCATACAATTTGTGGTCTTTTGTGTCTTCTTTTATTTTGCATACTGTTTTTCAAGTTCATCCATGTTGTAGCATGTATCAATATTTATTTCAAATTACCTTTGAAAAGGAAGTGTAATAATGATTTCAAAATCTGGAATGATGAAAATAAATCAAAAAATAAAACTACAGATAAACCTCATTCATAAATATTAAAGTAAAAATTATTAATGATAGTTACCAGAAGCTGGGAAGGGTGTGTTTTTAAGAGTGGGGAGGATGAAAAGAGTTTGGATAGTGGGTACAAACACACAGTTAGCTAGAAGAAATAAATTTTAATATTCCATAGAAGAATAGGGTGACTGTAGTTAACAATGTATTGTATTTCAAATAGCTAGAGGAGATGTCTAGAAATATTTCCAATACATAGAAATGATAAATGATCCATGTAATGTTTATTATTTTATTTATTTATTTAGACAAGGTCTTGCTCTGTCACCTAGGCTGGTGTGCAGTGGCACTATCTCAGCTCACTGCAACCTCTCCCTCCTGGGTTCACATGATTTTCGTGCTTCAGCCTCTCGAGTAGCTGGGATTACAGGAACGTGCCACCATGCCCATCTAACGTTTCTATTTTTAGTAGAGACAGGGTTTCACCATGTTGGACAGGCTGGTCTTGAACTTCTGATCTCAAGTGACCCACCCGCCTCAGCTTCCTAAAGTGCTAGGATTACAGGCATGAGCCACTGCGCCCAGCCCAGGTGATGGATATTCTAAATACTCTGACTTGATCATAACACATTCTATGCATGTAGCAAAATATCACATGTACTCCATGAATATGTAAAAATACTATGTATTAATTTTAAAAGTAAAAATCTTTAGTGAAACATTTGCAAACAGAAAATAATCTTATTTATTCAACTAAGGAGCAAATTCATTTGGTTATCTACCTAGATACAGAGAAACACTTGAAAAAAATCTAACATCATTTATTGAAAATACTAAATGAAATAGGAACTGATGGATACTTTCTTTGTAACATACGTATGCTTTAAAATCTAGCTCCTTAGTGTGAGGCCACTAGAGGGTTTTCAAGTAAATCCAGGAACAAAACAAGGATGCTCATTACACCCATTTTAATATATTATTGTTTTGGAGGATATTAGCCAAAACACTCTCAGAATTACACCAATTGAAAATGACATATTTTCAGATGACATGATTATATATCTGCAAAACCTAAAGCAGGCAAAAGGGAAACCACTGAGAACTGACAAATTAGAAAATTTTAATAAATTTGCAGGTGTATTAGTGTCTTTTGCTGTTGTAACAGATTACCAAAGCAGCTGAAAAACAATAGAAATATACTATCTTACAGATCTGGATCTCACTGGGTTGAAATCAAGATACTGGCAGCACTGTGTACCTTTTGGAGGCTCTCAGGGAAAATCCACTTTCATGCCATTTTCAGCTTCTAGGAGTCACCCTCATTCATTTTCTTGTGGCCCCTTCTATCTTCAAAGTCTAAAATAGCTAATTAGGTTTTTTTTTTTTTGACATCACACCACTCTAACACTGACTCTTCTGCCTCTCACTTCCATTTTAAGAACTCTCATAATTACACTGGTCCCACCTGTATAACCAGGATAATATCCTTATGTTAAGGCCAGCTGATTAGCAACCGTAATTTTATCTGCAACTTTAATTTCCCTTTGCTATTTAATCTAATATATTTGCAAGTTCTGAGGATTAGGATGCAGACATCTGTGAGGAGGGCCCATATTCTGCGTAACCCCTGCAGGTTATAAAATTAACATACCAGAAATCAATAATTTTCATACCTAAAAGTCAAAAGAAAGAAAGAAGAAGAAGAACAGGAAGAGGAAGAGGAAGAAGGAGAAGGAGAGGAAGAAGAAGAAATAACTCAAGAAAAGTCCTCATCTATCAGAGTCAAGAGGAAAAAATACAGGGACATGGACATAAATTTAACAAGAAATGTACAAAATATTTACAAGAAAACTAGAAAACACTCCTAAAGACACAAAACTAGACTGGGAATAAATGGAAAAATTTGTCATGTATGTTGATGGGAATATTTAATGTAAAGGTGGTGACTCTGCTTAAGTTAATTTATACATTTAATGTAACCCCAATGAAAAATACCATTATGTTTCTCTCAGGAGCTAGGGAATGTAAGCATATGATGCAACTTGATGAATCTGCAAGGGTAGTCTTGAAAACTACCTTGCTGCAGTTTTCAAGTCTTGGTAAATGAAGAGCAACAAAAACATAGTGTAACATCTCTGTAATTAAAACAGCATGACATTGATTCAGGCATAGATGAAATGTATTAGTTAATTACTATGGTGTAACAAATTATCTCAATATTTATCAGCTCAGAAAGCAAATGTTTATTATCTAACTTACTTTGTGAACATACAAATCTTGACCAAATTAGTAATCAGAAAATAAGTGGATTACTTGTATCACTACTCATCCCCCTGGCTTGTTGCTTATATGTTTTGGAAATTACAGGGACAATAACATTAACGGAAGGAAAAAGACAACAAAATATTATCTCTCTTTCCTACTTTTAAGAGTTGCATATTATTTTATATACTCATGTACTTATTTCTTTTAAATTCCCCTACTACAAACCTTTAGGTTACTTACAATTTTCTGACTATTTCCCCTTTTATGGATATTTAGATTGTTTGTAATTTTCTGAACCAAAATTATAATTACCATCCATATACCCATGTGCATGAGTAAGAGCATTTCTCTAGAATATATTCCCAATTGTTGATTTGTTGATTAAAGAATATTCCAAATTAAAATATTGATAGATCTTGACATTGCCTTCTAAAATGTTGAGCATCAATTTCCTTTCCTCCAGCCATATGGGTGAATTCTTATGTCCCCGAATCCTCATTATTGGCATTTCTTTTGTTTTAATTTGCCATTTTTTTTTTTTGAAACAGAGTGTCACTCTGTCACCCATCCTGGGGTGCAGTGGTGTGATCTTGATCTCGGCTCAGTGCAACTTCCTCCTCCCAGGTCTAAGCGATTCTCCTGCCTCAGCCTCCCGCATAGCTGGGATTACAGGTGCCCACCACCACAACTGGATAATTTTTGTATTTTTAGTAGAGACAAGGTTTCACCACGTTGCCCAGGGTGGTCTTGAATTCCCCAGCGATCTGCCTGCCTGGGCCTCCCAAAGTACCGGTATTACAGGCGAGAGCCACCGAGCCCTGCCAATTTGCATTTCTCTAATTATTGAGAATCCTCTTGTAGAAATATTGGTTATAGGTATTTATCTCTCTGTATTTGCTTTCCAATCCATATACTTTGTCTAGTTTTGTACTAGATTGCTTGCCTTTCTCTTATTGATTTGTAGGGGCTTTTTATCTATCTATCTATCTATCATCTGTATCAATCTATCATCTATCTATCACCTATCTATCAATCATCTATCTATGTATCATCTGTCGAGGGAGGGAGGGAGGGAGGGGGAGAGAGAGAGAGAGAGAGAGACCATAAATATTTTTCTTTCATTCTGTCCCTGTATGTAGTATTGTCATTAATTATGCTTTTATTGTTTTTTTAGTAAAATTCTTATCCAAGTAATTTTTATTATTTTTCTTTTAAAAAAATTAATCTTGAAATACTTTTAGATTTACAGAAAAGTTGCACATGGTACAGAGAGTTCCTATATGTTCTTTTACTCAGCTTCCCCTAATGTTGGCATCTTACATAATTATCGTGAATTTGTTAAAACTAAGAAATTAACATTAGTGCAACACCATTAACTAAATTACAGACTTTAATTAGATTTCACCAGTTTTCCCATTAATGTCCTTTTTCTGTTCCAAAATCTCATCTGGGACACCACATTGCATTTATTCACCATGGTTTCTTTGTTTCCGCCAATATGTGACAATTTTTCAATCTTCCCTTGTTTTTCACGACTTTGACATTTTGAAGAGTTCTTGTTGGGTATCTTTAAAATGTTTCTCAATTGCAATTTGTCTGATATTTTCTCATGATTAGACTGGAGTTATGGATTTTGGGGAAGAACACTACAGAAGTGAATTGCCCTGTTAATCATATTATATCAGAGGGTATACAATATCAACATGACTTATCACCAGTGGTGACGGTAACCTTGATTACTTGTTGGAGGGTCTGATGAATTTCTCCTTAGTAAAGTCCTTTTCCCTTCCTATTTTTTATTGTTAAAAGCAAATTAGTAAATTCAGTCCATATTTAAGAGGAAGGAAATTAAGCTCCACCTCCTAGAGCAGGGGAGAGAATTTACATTTATTATTGGAAATTTTTCTGTAAAAAATTTTGGTTTTTTTCCTTGCATTATTCATCTGATTATTTATGTATGTGTGGCTTTATAAACATCTTAGAAATTTACATATGTACATATAATTCACATATATGTACACACATGTAATCTGTACGTATTACACATAATGTAATACATATTATTTTGCCGTGCAGAAGTGCATATACTTCTAGGTGGCACAAGGCATTATAAACACAATAAAAAGCAAATGGATAAACCAGGGAAAACATCTGCAACATATGTCATGGCCAAAAGGTTACAATTTCCAAATACAAATTTTGTTTTTACAGAAACAGAAGAAAAAAATGACAACTATATATAAAGTGGTCTAGTGAATGAATGGTTTACAAGAAATATAAATACTACTTAAATATACAAAAGGCATTTAACTTTACACAAAGAGAAGTGCAAATTAAAACTACACCAAGACGCCAATGTTTTTCATCTATGTATTGGCATGAATCCAAAAGTTTGATAATCTATGTTGGCAAGGTTAGAGTGAGAAGTAGGCATTTGCATGTATTACCAGTGTGTCTTTGGAATCATTAATTCCTCTTCTAGAAATCTACCCCAAAGACACACTGAAAAAAAATATAAAAATACATATGTATGCGTGATTCTTTATAATAGAAAGATAGGAATTACTTAAATATTTTTAATGGTAAATTTAATTATCCATCATAGCTTTCTACAGTAGAATATTATGCAGCCATAGAAAGAATAAGGAATGTCTTTATATTCTACTAAGGAGTTATCTGTAAAATGTAATAAATGATTTTTCTCCAAGTAGCTTTTGTCATTTATTATATTTTACAGATATGAAAATATTTAATATATTTTACAGATATGCAACTAATAGTATGCAACTATTATCCAAAAAACAGCGAGACAAATATGAATGTATGAGTATCAAAAAAATGGATGCTATGAAATGTGGTCACCTAAAGTAAGAGGGAAATAATAAGGTGAGGGAGACAGTGTTAAATGATCGTCTTCTTTAAATGCACCTACTTTTGTTGATTTAATTTTGGAACTCTGTAAATATTTTACATTAGCAAAAAGTTTGATTTTAAAAAGTAATTTCTAAAAACTCAAAAGTAAATGAAAATAAATGAACCTAAATATATATTGAGTTGCTGGCAAAACCACACAAACGAAAACTATAAGTCACTTTAAAACAATAATTTGACGGTACATTCCTAGTGTGATACACAGAAATGCAACAAATTCTTAGGTTGTTTTCCATAGTCATATAATTGGTCATAGTGTTTCTATTGCCATTCTGAAATTGTTGTGCGCATAAATTATTTTAATTCTCTATTCCTCCTTTCTTTGAGAATGAGGCTTCTTAAATACCAGGAAATAGGCATATGAGATTAAAAAAATTAAGAAAACTCATGAAGCATTAACATTGAATTGGAAAATCAACATGAAGTCATGATATATTTTACCTTAAAAATAACAAAGCCAGACATTAAATTAAATTAAATCAAAATATATTAAAGTAAGGATTGTGCATTAAAGTAGGAATGGATACATCACTGATGCTAGTGGCTTAAACACAGAAATCAAAAGACTTTATTAGACAAAACCTTTGACTCTAGTTATTATCCAATGCACTTGATAGAAAATAAAAATCTTCTCAATATTAGAGAGAATGGTATTATTTAAGAAACCCCAAGACTGAATAGAAAGACTGTTCAATGTCTAAAGCAATTCTCAGGCCACCAAAGGTTACTCCAACAGGAAGTCACCTGCTGCTGCTGTGCTATCCCCAAGAAGGATCTCCCCACAACTATCTATCTTAGGTGAGGCCAAGGAATTCAGTGGGCCACCTCTGAGAGACAGAAATAAGGGCTGTGAATCTGGCCAATGGACTCATTCCTATGCCAGAGTGTGGAGATGTCATTGAGCATAAAAAGGGATGTAGGGATCATTTTAAGTAAAATTTACATCTCTAAATAGTCAATCTCCAACTCAATGCCTATGATTCTTGGTATAATAGCAATATAGAATAGACTACTATTCCTTGTAGAAGAAAGAATTATATACCTATGAAGTGAAACACAGTGTACATCAGAAAGCCCCAAGTTTGTCAGGAAATCAATCAGCAAAGCAATCATCAACCACATGTTAGAATTCGTACGGCAGGAATAAACAGGAAAAACTGAAGTGCAAAATGAGCAATTATGTAGAAAGCTTTGTTGTGTGCAGAATTATTTTAATATTTGAAGACTAAAGCATGAATTTGGGGAACCCAGCAACACAGGCCAGATTCCCATATACCAGCAGATTCTTTATTTCACCATGGCCTGAATTTAGCCTCAATAGAAATTATATTTAAAAATCCCTGTTTAGTTAAACATTGAATGTTTATGTTTTAAATTTTTCACTGTCTCAGGGATTACCTGAGGATTCCAAATAACTTATTTTGATGTGTTTAAAATGCAAACCAACATACACCTTAATGTTGCTAATGAAATTTGGGAATCCTGTGTTTGTGTATTTAAAGTTCCTCAGACCCTAAATCTTCAATTCGCAACTACCTCCTATCCAAATCTAGGTTATGTCTCTCGACATGAATCAATTACCCTGAAACTCCCCTGATTACACAAAACCTTGTTTACCTAAATGTTTTGCTGTCCCAGAACATTTCTGATAAACAACATTATATGGTCTGATGTGCACAAGTGCACCTTGAGTCACATGAATTATGAATCAGAATCATCTTCAGCACTCCTGTCACCCTCACATTACCTGACTGTGGTATGCAGTCAACGTTTATTGGAAATGCAAATAATTGTAGTGTAAAAAATCTTAATTGTGCAGCTAGTCATTTATTTGGTATACATTCTTTTACTCATGAATACAGGACAGATTTTATGAAGAGTTATATATTCTGTCAGTTGGAACAAATATGACATTGGGATCCCTTAGCAAAGCCGTGTATTTGATAAACTATATGAAAAGACTTGACCTGCATTTGTCCGTCTCTCAGTCATGAAGGAGGGTTGGTTGTTTGTGGCAGTAATCCTGACATTGTCATTGATCTTATGGGAGAGCTGATGAGTAACAAAATGAAGTAATTGAGTTGTCACTAGGAAAACTTTTGAACATCCCCACCCCATTGAAAAATATATAAGAATTTGAATTAATGAGAGAAAGAATCTGAGTAATCTATATGCCAGCTCTTTACTTCAAAAAGCTACTACAGTCAATACAATCCTTGGAAGATACTGCTATTTTATTTGTTACAACACTAGAGGTTTAAAATAAGGGATTCATAATGGTCCGAGAAGATTTAACCAGGTCTGGGAAGATTTAACCAGATTCTTCTTCGGCAGCTGAGAGTAGACTACAGAAATGTACAGTCTTTCCTGCAAATATTATTTTCTAAAAGTCGTCCCCTCATACAATTTAGGTAACCAAGGAAGTGAGTCCACTTAACTCATGATAGACAATGAGATATATTTCCTAATAATATATGACCCATCCAATTCCTCAAACATGAAGGAGTCTTGTTTTTGAATATTAATGAATTTAAATGTATTAGAAAAACTAACAAAATGTTTTATAATATGATAACACTTCAAATCAAAAAATATATTTTAATGAAACAATAGTTATTCATACATTCATAAATTTAGAAAACAGAAAATTCTGATTATTGTAGCAAGATTTATATATATCTATAACATATATAAGCTAATATATATATATGTATATAAGCTAACTTCTTGAAATATTACATATACGATTGTGGGGGTCAGGCTAGGCAAGTCCAAAATCTGTAGGGCAGGCTATCAGGAAGAGCAGACAGCCTCTTGGATAGGAGCCGACATGGCAGTCTAGGGGAAACTTCTGCAGTTCTGCTGTTAAGGCCATTCAGCTGATTGGATCAGTGCCACCCAGATTATCCATATAATCTCCTTTATGAAAAATCAACTGAGAATAGATGTTAAGCACATCTACAGAATACCTTCGTAGTAACGTCTAGATTAGCATGTATTGAATAACTGTATTATAGCCTAGCCAAGATGACAAATCAAACTGATCATCAGTATTGGATATATAAAAATGAATAAATATAGTCTGTGATCTGAGGAGACTCACTTTTTATTAGAAAGAAAACATTTTTCCTTTGTACATTTAAGGGTTGGAACACACTTTAGATTAATATAAGAATTTCTAGAGTTTGCATCATTTAAATGAAGCATAAGAGAAAAATGATGTGAAAAATCCAGCTTGCCTATTCATGATGTAATAACCAGTGGAGATTAGAGAAAAACGCATTGAACAAAGAGTTGAGAATACAGTCCTACTCCCCTATGTGTCATTAACTCTCTGTATGATCTTGAGTATCCACTTAACCTCTCTGACCTTCAATTCATCTATTAAAACAAAAACAGTTTAACAATCAAGAGTTTCCAACAGCCATCTCAAATTCATTCTGTGGCCAGGGGGAAAATACAAACAACCGGTGAAGACTGGGTATAAGAAAATAATAGACAGCATTACAACCAATTTTCCAAACCAGTCATATTGGGGGATCAAGTCACCAATTTGCCATTATCTACATCTTACGTTCTCCCACATTCTTTAATCCTATTTTATAAAATGTAGATATTTAAAATTATCCTAACATTTATAAACATAAGAAATCCACATCCATACCAAACTTGTAAGAGTGTGGCAGGTAGGATTGGAGAGAGAAGTATTTCTGTTTCTCTTATTATTATGGTAAATACACACTCTTTTTGTAATTGAAAAGCACAATGAGGTGAGAAAAAATTATCTCATTGAATAGGCTTAATAAAATTGAATTCTGTGAATATAGAGTTTAAACATGACAGTTTGTTGTATTTATTATATATTACATGCCATGATGAATATATATGTTAATGACCTTGTGCCATTTTTAGGAAAGTTAAATAAATATATTCTATTAAAGGAAATCTTAGTTGCCTTTCCTAGGTGCCCAGCTGAGCTTGAATTGACATCCCTATTTATCTGAGCCTTGGGCTGAGGCTTCTACTCACTTACATGTGTGAGGGAAAGCCACTCTGAAACAAGAGACATGCTGCTTATTAACTACAGATAGCTGGAAGTCTTCAAGCAGCAGCAAGCAGCTACAAATCCCACCTATGATCTTTATTGAAATTAAATTTTTGTGGTCTCTTCTTATACAATCCCTTTCCCAAAACCAATTTGCATAATTTGGTATAATTTGAAATGATTGACACAGGTTGCTAATTGTTGGGGTAGAAACTAGACCCTCAAAGTAGCTAAGTCTCGAGGGCAAAGGTTAGAATCCAGTAACTGGTAGTGTGGGTCGAATTGATATTCGTTTAATAATCTGTAAACTATGCAAAAGAATGTAATTGTCCTACATTACAAGGGTAGTTCTTCCACTGCACAGTTTATTCAAATGTATAATCTAAATAATTGAGTACCTTTGCATACAATAGAGCATTTCCTCATATGCAAACACCATTTAACAGGCGGTTAAATCCAAACAGATGGATAAAAGATGCCAGAACATAATTGGTTTGCTTTTGATTATTTCATTGATACCAATTTACTTAAAGAGTAAGTCCGGACAAGGTAGGATTTATTGTCACAGAATACTCAGTTTGACAGGGAGATGTTAAAAGATTCAGCAATGTACTTTCAATTTCCACTCATGAAAGCTTGGGTAAAAATGAACTTTTGAACAAATGTTTGGCTTTGTCTTTGCTTGGATCTGACCACTACAAACACTTGATAAAACATAAATCGATCTTATTTTATTTAATATCTTCTTCAGGATTTCTTGGTTTCACAATAGATATCAACCTACTATAATTCTTTTGAATAGCTGGAGAACATCATTTAAAAAGAAATGAGAAGTAATCATTGATGAACAGTTTTTAAAACAGCAGCTATAATTCCAAGTCTTATATAAACTACAGTATTTTATGTAATCCTGAATGTTTTCTTTAAGTGTTCTAAACAAAATCTGAAATTTCAGGAAATATAGAAGTCAGTGAAATGTGTGTGAATACACACACACATACAACCACACTTGTAGGGAAGAGAATGGCATTATCTCCATTTTACACGTAAGAAAATTAGATTCAAGGAAACTGAGTACCTCAAAGCTGAGGAGGAAACAAATAGTGAAACCTGGATTGGAATTTATTTTTATTTTAACTTATTGTGAAGTTCATGTTCCTTTAAAAGCAATGCTACCAGTTCTTGTCCCCAAAGGTTCTTAAAGTCTCTTGGAATACCTCTGTATCTAATAGACAAGATTTTAATTATTTTTATTTTCATTTTTGATTAGTAAATTAGCTTGATGATTAAACATAACAATTTCTAAAATAACATATCAATTGTTAAGACTGTGCTCTGCCCTCTTTTGTCAAATCCACTTTATCTGATTGTGATAATCCTATTTTGTAGCCATTAAGAACAGGCTTAAAAAATGAAGCCTTTAAAAATTGACAAATTATTTTTTAGATCAATTTCTTTGTTTTTAATAGGAGTTGTATTTGAATTCAATAGTAAAAGTATATGGAGATAAATGAAACATAAGAATTAAAATAATTTTTAAGGATTTCAGAGATCTCACTTTATCTTCTTTTCAACATAGTTTTTTCCAAGATTACATAATGTAAGTACAAATCTTCATATAAAAGTTTGCATCAAGCAAAGACTATTGGCTTTTCAAAAGCCAGAATCATTGAATCTGTGGATTGCAAGCAGTCCTGACTATGGAAATTATGTGTTAAATACAACTATTACCTCTTTAAATGTGCATTTGATTGAAAAAGTTGTAAAAAAAAAATTCTTCATTTGTAGTAGAAAATGTTGTCTACTTAGATTCTTTTTAAAGACTTACTGCTTAGATTTCAAAATTTTCTTTTAAAATAAAAATCTTTCTTATTTTATAAATATATAAATAAATAATCACGCAATATACTTGTAATATTTATATGATAAAATTAATAGCTGTTGATTGCATGAAGTTTGAAACATACATAAAAGGACAGAAAGAAAATTATTGCCACTTATATCAGAGTTATCATCATCCAGTCCTTGATTTTATTTTTAAATCTCTTTGCTTAGCAATGTTTAATGAAAATTTCATCATAATCTTAAATATTTTTCCATATCTTTTCAGTGGATATATAGTATTTCCTCATTTGGCTCAAATGTAACAGGTTTAACAAATCTTTTATTTTGAGATATTTAGAGTTCTGATTTTTTATTGGTACATCATTATATCCTTCAAACTATTTTCTACAAGATAAAGTTTGAATATAGATTTGAATATTTTAAAGACATTTATTCACACTGTCAAATTATCCCTCCAAACAGATTATATGTTTTTACTTTCAACAGGTAGATAAAATTTTCCCAAACTCTTCCTCGCATAGACTCATATTTTTATGAAACATCTTATTGATGACATGCTTTCCTGGTGTGTTAAAGCATTTACTCAGTAGGGTGTATAAAGGGATATGAGATACTAATTTCACCTGAAATTTGAGGTGTATATACATTTACTTAAACACTTAACATCTGTATAATTTTAAAGACTAGTTTCTGTCTTTTTGATACATAATGAAAGCATGTAAAAGCCTACTTGCTATATCTTTCTCCAACTACGTCACTGTGTTTACCAGAGAAATACGAACTGCAGGAAATTGTTACTTCCCTCTATTACTATGTGATGTTTTGGGTTTTATATGCATATTTAGGGGATATATAAGGATGCATGCTTTTATATGTGTAAGTCCACCAGAATCTTATAATGTGGTAATGTGGTTAAGATAAAATGAGTGAACATTTTCCTGGTGTAAAATTTTACTGTTTGAATGACCACAAACTATGCTAATTGGATTTGTAAACTTTTTTTGGTGTACAACTGACAATTTTCTACGATGATATTTTTTATCTTAAGGAGTTGCAGGTTTAACAAAAACAAAACTAATATTTTTTTCTAGCTTTGTTTCTAAAGTTGCTTATGAGCAATTTGTAGGGCTTTTTTTGGTGAAAATCTTCCAGGGCTTTTATTGCCATTAATCTTTTTTGAGGGTGTGTATAATTCATCTCGCCAGCCATCAGAATTCCCAGAGGGTAAATTACTCTAGAGATCTCTGTGCCCTCACACTGTATCAAATTGACCTGCTTCTTGTTTGCCATTTTTGTGTACTACATTGCTTATTTAACAAGAAACAGAATGATTGTAATTCTGAGAAGGTCCTTTGATAGTAGTTTTGACACTCTGCCTGAATAATGACCCTCATTATGGTGCCTGTGACAGGCTCTGAAAGTCCTGATTTATGAATATATCACAGGTTCAGCATTAGAGCTCCCCCTACTCACTTACTTCTGATATAGACCCAGATATGGACAGAGCCCTTTGAAATATAGAGAGGCTGAGATAATTGCATCATTATGACCATTCAAATCATCTCTTTTCCTAATTTAACAAAGCTCTGCCATTTAATTTTGATTGTCTCCGAAGTTATTAGGAACCTTTGACAAAATGTTTATTAGAAGAATGTATTTCAGAGCAACTGGGCCAACGACAAAGGTGGAAGTTATTCTTACTTCTCTGTTCCTAAGCTTCAGCTAAATTTCTATTGCAAATACTCATTAATGGTTGATGTGATAATAGACTGTTAGAAGCAAGATTAGCTAAGAGCAAAAAGTCTGTGTCCTTGATAAAACAAATTACAAGACACTCTGTAAACACTTTTTTGTGCAGAATGTTGTTGATTTATTGTTTCCTCTATAGTGATTATTTAAATAAACGTAGCTAATTTAGTTCATTTGCCAAACTGTATAATTTTGTTCTTTGTGAAGGGGTTATATGTAAAAGCCTCAAGGAATCACATCCCCATTAATCCTTTTACAAGTGCAATAAATAAATAAAGAGACATGGTTTAATTTTGCCAGTTAGAAGATATTTAAATAGCAGCGGTGGTAAACTGATTTCTTTTTCTACTGTTTGAAAAAGCCATGTAAATGCACTTTTTCTTGTTACTAGTTTAATGATACATAAGAAAACCATTGCACAACTGTTTTATTGAGGCTATAAGAAACAAAGGTTTTTCCATCATCTACTCTTCTGTACCATGACCCTTTAAAAAAACTATTGCTCATCTCATGCTTTTCTGCTTATATTTAAAAGTGTATAAAATATTATATTTTGCAAATATAACATTTGCCAAATATTATAAGAACATTTTAATTTATTTCGGAAAAAAGGTGAAATATGGTACTATTCAATATAAAAAATAAATTCATGAAAGTTTTCCTGAATATCCTTTACTTGCCAAAAGTAAGGATCTGCAAGCACCTTATGGTTTTATTATAAGTAGGAAAACTGAAGTTCTGTCTAGATGTTCTCAGCTGACTCCTTTTGAGACTATCATCAGATAACCCTTGAGATTAAAAATACATAGTTACTAAGGGCAGTGGCTGAAAGTTAATTTTAAATGAAGTCTGATAATGACCTGGAGTAAATTTAATAAGGGCCCTCCATTTTATAGAAAAGCAGTCACTTAAAACATAATAAGATGATTCTGAAATCTTTAAACAAAATGATCAGATTGAATTCCTTTTAGCAAGCTGACAATTTTCAAAAGCTTTTTTTATTTTACATCCACAAAGCCTTTATTCTTGATTCATTAACATATTTTTAGAAAGTCTGTTTCTAGAGGGGAAAATGTTTGCCACCTCTGCAGTGTAGGTATCACTAATGGAATGGATCTTTGGGAAGTTTCCATCACCTATTTTGTGTACATATTTTATAAAAATTCTGAAGCTGATTTCTTCTTTCTTTGCTTTCTTTCTCGAATAGGCATTATATAGTAGTATACTGTGATTTTACAAAACTATTTTAGAGCATAACAAAACCTTCTGGACCTTAATAACTATACATGACTGATCTGTCCTCTCTAGCAAGGTTAACTGTTTCTCCCAAGGAGTTAAGTGGCATATAAACTATTGTTCACACCATTCGTGCTAACAGTATAGGATGACCTCAAATACTGTAGTGGCCATGCGAGGTACCTGCACAATGCATTTATCAACAAAGGGAAAAGGACCACAGGGGCAGATCTGACTTTAAGTGTATTAGGACTCTATTAGGATAAATGCCTAACCTCACTCCACAGCAAAAAGTAATTACAGAGTCATTGTTTCTATAGTGTTAATATTTTTTATGGTTCTTTAGAAATATGTGCTATTTAGTTCTTGAGTTGACATCTGTACTGTATTATATTTTATACAAAGCACCCAGACTAGACTGTAGAGCAATCAAATGGCTCTCAGATCATTTTGCTCTTACAGGAAATCAACAACAGATATAAAATATAGATAAAGGAATAGTTTAAATTCAGTAGTTAAGTTTTGTACTTAAATTTTCTAATTAACAATAGTCTGAACAGCCAGATTTTAGAACTTTATTCTTTCAAAAATTGCGTGCTCCATTTAGAGTGTATCATTGTTTCTTATGTATTCACAGATTCTTCTATTTATGTGTATTTTCATAATGCATCAATTTTGTTTCTATGGGTGCCTTTCTTCCTACTCTTAAATATTCTCACCTTATTCTGGACATGCATTTTTGCATGTTTTATGAGAAAGATAGAAGTACTAAAACACTTATGTTTACACACACACACCTCATTAAAAAGTTAAATGTTAATGGCCCCTCCAGTGAATACCATTGAGTAACACAAAAATGGAAAAATACATATTTGCATGTTCAGAGCAGGAGTGATGTTTAATTTCACAGCCCCAAATTATTAGCAGTTGTCAAAAGAATATGAAAGTTGGCTCTTTAAATCAAGCCTGTATCTTCCCCTCAAAAGAATCAGATGCATACATTCAGTCTTTATTTCACCCAGATGAGGAAACAGGAACATAACTCAGTAGCTCTGTAAGAAATCTCAGTGCAATTCATGGACCCATATCTGCTTATTAGGGGCCCTAGAAATTTTCAATTTGATAATTCATAATAATTTTATCTACACGTTAGAGTTTTCTGACAGCAAAATATACAGTTTGTATTAAACAGTATTGATCACTTTACTCAAACATAATACTCCAGTAAGAGTAGGATGTAGGATGTTAAAAAGCAAATTTGTATCATATAAATGTCATCACAAGGATTTGCTGGCAACTTTTTGGGATGAGAATCAAATGATGGAGCTGTGCTGTGTCTTGGTAGATTGTTTTAAAAATAGTATTATTCTAAAATGCATAGAAATTTGGAAAAGGAGGATGCAGAAAAGCTACAAAATGAAGCAGAATATATTCTTCCAGGATCTTTAAATTAATTGTAGTTTCTGAATTATTTGGAGACATTTTTGCTGTGTTTCTGCCTCCTCATACTTATAAAGTCCTTGAAAGCTTTGCAGTCTTTTGAATGGATTAGATAGATATATGACTGTTAAGATATGATGAACTCCAACAGTAGCTTTTTACAAAATAAGCCTCCTTCAACTTTTCTTAGAAGCTCTAAGTCCCTCTTTCATTCAATGCAATTCAACTCATTTGAATATTTTATTAGTTGCTTTCTGTATGTCAGCATAGTGTTAAACCATGAGGCTATATATAAACACACATACTAGCTTCTGCTTTCAAGAAGCTCACAGTCTGAAGGGGAAACAGACTTTCCAATAAATAATTATGATATGGTATGAAAACTAGTAACATAATTGCAAATATAAAATACAGAAATAGGCCCGGGCGCGGTGGCTTACGCTTGTAATCCCAGCACTTTGGGAGGCCGAGGCGGGCGGATCACGAGGTCAGGAGATCGAGACCACAGTGAAAGCCCATCTCTACTAAAAATACAAAAAAAAATTAGCCTGGCGTGGTGGCGGGTGCCTGTAGTCCCAGCTACTCAGAGAGGCTGAGGCAGGAGAATGGCGTGAACCCGGGAGGCGGAGCTTGCAGTGAGCCGAGATTGCGCCACTGCACTCCAGCCTGGGCGACAAAGCAAGACTCCGTCTCAAAAAAAAAAAAAAAAAAAAAAAAAATACAGAAATAGCACTGAGAATGTATAGACAGATCTTACTAATCTATAGATTAAAAATTCTCTACATGAAGGTTGCAGGAACAATGCTATAGAAAAGTAATCATCTGATGTGGGTTTTGAAGACTACTTAAGAGTTTGCCATATCACCACATAAGATGAAGAGGGCATTTCAGAAGAGAGAGCAGCACCCAAAAAGATGCAGGAGCATGGAATAGCATGCTGTATTTGGGGAACTGCAGATAACTTAGAATCTATGGAATAAAATTGCTAAGGGTAGAGAGAGTGAAGAAATGAGACTAAGAATAAATACCAGAACCATGTCATGAAGAGTACCTTTTGTCAAGCTAATGAGCTTACACCTTATCCTGTAATTCATAACCATTGAAAAACTGAAGGAGTGACCTGTTTAAATTTGTGTTATTAAGAATGAAAGGGAAAAATAAAATGGAGATGGAAAAAACTAGAAGCAAGGAAACCAGAGAGGAGACAGTTGCAGGTCCAGGAAAGAAATGGTAAAGGCCTGAACCAGTCCCCAGAGAATAGAGGTTAGAAAGATGTCTAAGGAGAATGAAAATATACAGTGTGACTCCAAACTCATGACACTGCCTTTCTTCTCTGCTGTATTCCTTCTATTCCTAATTTTTTTCAAACTATAGATCTGATATTGATGGGACACAGCTGAAGTATTTTAAGATCAGCATGGAGTGATCAGATCTGCATCTTAGTAAAGTCAAATGAGAGAATGTGGCAGGAAATGAAGTGATCTTGTCACTTGTCTCCTGGTACTTTCTCCTAGGTACCCTACATTTCACCCATATTGGCCTACTCTCTCATGGCTGTACAGTTTGAACTACCTGTCTTCCTACTTTTGAAAGGTCTTCCCTCTCTTTACTGCTTGGCATTCTTCTTATCCTCAGAGCCTTGCTTCAAGCATCATCTTCTCTGTGAAGGCTTCTTTGAGGCCCCTGATATCTCTTCAGGCATAACTGGACCCCCCCTCCTTCTCCCAATTTTTAAATGTTCTTTACTTAGTGCATTCCTCTATTGGAGTGTATAAACGTGAAGCATTGCAATTGCCCCATATATGGCTAACAGATACATAGTAGATGAATAATTAAATTAATAGTAACAGTATTGCAATTGTAGCATTGCAGTCGCCCCATATATGGCTAACAGATACATAGTAGATGATTAATTGAATGATTGAAGCAGAGTAGTCACAGATTTAGAGCCATAGATAAATTGATTATCATGTTTATTCTTCAGTACGGCCTTTTATTAGGTCCTAGACTCCTACTTCTCTTCTTCAGCTTCAACTCTATACTGTTTAAAGATAGGTTTTGCAAAATTAGTCTCAAGAAATAGTTGAGTAACTTGGAAGTCACTAAGGAAGGTCTTCAGGGAGAACCTGGATGGTTGGTTTGTCATGGCGACAAGGAAGGAAAAAGGTTGATAGAATAAGTTGTTGTGAATGTCGAAGGAGTGAGGAGTAGGAGTCCACAGTGACTGAACAATTATTTTCAAACCACTGTGGTGGCTAATGACAATGACAGTTCCTTTCCTTTCTGAAGACACTAGAAGACCAGGAAAAAATACTACCAGTGAAGACAAGTTGTAAAGATTATGATGATTTCTGGGGGAAACCATGTTTCTGATTATGGAGAGAGTGAAAATTAAACAAATTGATCATGTGAAAAGATTTTGAGCACGAAAGTATGGTGCTCTTTGGGAGGCTGATGTGGATCACCTGAGGTCAGAAGCCTGGCCAACATAGTGAAACCTCATCTCTACTAAAAATACAAAAACTAGCCTGGTGTGGTGATGCATGTCTGTAGTCCCAGCTACTCAGGAGCCTGAGGCAGGAGAATTGCCTGAACACAGGAGGCAGAGGTTGCAGTGAGCTGAGATTGCGCCACTGCACTCCAGTCTGGGCAATAGAGTGAGGCTTCGCCTCAAAAAAAGAAAGACAGTGTGGCGATTCCTCAGGGATCTAGAACTAGAAATACCATTTGACCCAGCCATCCCATTACTGGGTATATACCCAAAGGACTATAAATCATGCTGCTATAAAGACACATGCACACGTATGTTTATTGCGGCACTATTCACAATAGCAAATAGTTGGAACCAACCCAAATGTCCAACAACGATAGACTGGATTAAGAAAATGTGGCACATATACACCATGGAATACTATGCAGCCATAAAAAATGATGAGTTCGTGTCCTTTGTAGGGACATGGATGAAACTGGAAAACATCATTCTCAGTAAACTATCGCAAGGACAAAAAATCAAACACCGCATGTTCTCACTCATAGGTGGGAATTGAACAATGAGAACTCATGGACACAGGAAGGGGAACATCACACTCCGGGGACTGTTGTGGGGTGGGGGGAGGGGGGAGGGACAGCATTAGGAGATATACCTAATGCTAAATGATGAGTTAATGGGTGCAGGAAATCAACATGGCACATGGATACATATGTAACAAACCTGCACATTGTGCACATGTACCCTAAAACCTAAAGTATAATTAAAAAAAAAAAAAAAAAAAAGAAGATGAAGAAGAGTGGAGACCTGAAACTCTATAGGTGACTTAAGGTGTGGCAAATATACTGTTAGGATAGAGTAACATGGAGATTGGGAGGTAGTCCAATGGGTCTTGTATTTAATGGAAGAAATCAGAAATTCTATAACTGAAAGAATGCATAGAACTAACCAACTCCCAGGTTCAAATTGATATTAAGACTGCTAAAATTTACAGCAGTGATAGATACTATGCTTTGATTACAGAGCTAAGATGTTTCTGAAATGGAGATTGGACAGGACGGGATGTGTGGAGAACAAAATGAAAGGAAATGGTTTAATTGAATCTTAAAAATACTTTTCAATTTATAATAATTAACAGATAACTAAAGAACACTCACATAGGAGTTTAGTTGACTAAAATTTACTTAGATTTTCACTAAAAATATATTGCAAATAGAAATACAATTTTATTTCCCCTCTGTAATTACTATACCTTGTTTTTAAATTACAAAACATATGATCTGAATTTTGTACCAGAATTTTGTGTCAGTGTAGGAAAATTGAAAACCACCTCATAGCAATTTCTCCTCTTACCAATGCCATCGATGGAGTGCTCCAGTGACTCATCATTTCACATTCTCATTTTTCATTTATGTTAAAAGAAAATTAACCTTCACTTTCTAGAAGAGTCTTGGTGGCCAGAAATCATGAGCTAAACATGGAATTTATTTTCTACCATCAGGAAGCGAGTTTGCTGTTCCTGTTATTATCTGGACCTTGGATAACTGCTCTGTAACTTTGCTGGTGGCGGTGGAACTGCCCCTAGGGCTGCTGTAGGGTCAGCCCGCTGATGGCCTGTCTTTTTCTCCCAGGTGTTATTGATGAAGAATAATCCTCAATTCAGTGTGATTAAAGAGCCAGAGCTGAGATTGCTGCATTTTCCCACTTCATTCCTGGAACCCCCATACACTGTGTTAGAAAGAAAAAAAATCTCACAATGATCATTTTAAAAGGGGGAAAATGTTTTGAATGCATTTTTCCTTTTTCCTTAACAATAGAATATAAATGTATTTTTAAAAATTCTTTAGAAATGATGTAGGTTGCACAATGCAATATATTATTTTTCTATTCTTTCTTGGTCTAACTTTTTCCCATTACACATTATTGTTATTGACAGCAGTTCTAAAGCCTTTAAAATAAAAAGAAATTAAACAATGAATCAATAAAGATTAGTTATTTTCTCCAGATTACTAGCTTATCATTCCCATAATTACAATAATGGTTGCTGATGGAAATTCTATTTATGTGAATCATTTTATTCTTGTTATTTACTATTATTAATGTTACCATTATTATCTTCTTACCCTTCAGTTCACAAGATGTATCTTCTCAGTGAATTTTAATTCCAGTATCTTGCTATTATACTGTACATAATCCTATCAAAGACAGTCCTTCATGCAACATTTTCAGTGATATATTATCATAGAGACTGTTAATGAATGAGCTTCATATCTTACTAATACTGTTTTAGATACTATTTTTATTAATTTCCCAAGCTGTAATTCTTCGTATGCTACCTGTGTCTGTCTTCTATTAAAGTTGTGTTTTCAATTTTTACATGAGGATTTCAAAGGAAAGCATTAACTTTGTGTCTTTAAAAATACATTTTATTTCACAGATCTCAGTGATTACATTATCATAATGCCCATGCTTTGTTCTCTTATACTTGTAACAAGTTAATTTTCACAATTTTCCTTTACTTTGGATTCCAATTTTATGTTAACAATCAAAATTAAAACAGTAACACTATGATCTTTCCGACATGCAACTGGGATAAGAAATAACTTGAAAAACAAACCAATTGCACTTTGTCCTTTGACTAAGATCCAGACACTATAGTCAAATAAAGAAAATAATTATGTCGACTTTTGTACATACTATCTCTAAGCATTATTACTTGAAAGTAAATACAGTCATCATACAGAAGGTACTGTGCTCTTTGGAAATAATTTATTTCATTGAAATGCCTTATTTATTTTATTTTAAAGGGATTAAGAAAGTGAGCAACAAGAAAGCCATTTATTTATCTTTGTGATAGTCTTTCTTTCACTGCCATATGATTCAGACTGCAAGTTGTTCCTACACAAAATAATTCTTGCTGAAATTTTTGTTATTTTTTCTCCTTCCCTTGCACTGGGAATTTTGTAGAATGGTATGGATTTCTTTTCATGTGTTCCTACAGGAAAGGTCAAACAGAGAGAATGTAGATTAAATAAGCTTAGACTGTAGCTACATTCCTTTGTAATTACATTAAAACATTCTGACAGTATAAAATGAGTGGCCAATATTAAAATGTCCTTAAAACTATACTATGTACAGAACATGTAAATAAGCTTAGATCCCTTTGAAGGAAGATTAAATATACATGTGATATTCTGTAGCTTAGATTAATAGCTAGAGAGAAATGCGTTATTATAATAATATGAACTTATAATGTATTTAGCATATAGCTATAGCTTTCTTCATAAACAAAACACATCCGTATTACTAGTTTGTATTGATATGCCTCATTAATCTTTTCAATACATCTATTTGTTTTTCCATACATCTCCACATTTACACACACATGTAAAATGCACATATACTAAACTTGCTGGACTGGTAGCGATTAGGAAGAATAAGAGCTGGTTGGAGAAAGACAAAAGAAAAGGAAAGAAAGAAAGATAAAAGATAAAGAGAAGTCAGGAAGAAAGGAAGGAAGGAGGGAACGAAGAAAGGAAGGAAGATTTTATTAAATCTAAACGCTGTAAAATTAACCCTGGTCTGCTTGTCTTCAAGGAAAACCAAAGTACTAGAAAAATTACAATTATAAGACTGGCCCCTTGTATACACAACACCCTTAACACAATCTTTTGTCCAAGGTGTTGGTGGTTTTGATATTGTGTCAGTGGATTTAGAAATATTTAACATCTCCACTTCTACAAATGTGGTGATGCTAGGAAAAAGACAGCTAACATTTAGTAATGTATGTGATATTCCAGGTACTATTTTGATCATTTTGCAGGTATTATTGTTTCATTTAATCTTCAAAACCACCTCACATGCTAAGTACTTTTATTACTTTGCAAAAGGTCGCACAGTTATTGTGTTTGAGAGTTTGATAGTGACAATTCGGCCCAAGAGTCAAACTGAGCCACAATAGTAAACTGATCTCTTATATTATGTCCTATAACCGGTAGAGGCAAATTCTGTCCCAAGCTCTGTTTTTTTATTTGTTTGTTTTTGTTTTTTATATAAAGTTCCTCTGTGTGTCAACAGAAAAAAAAAATAAGCCAAAACATAAATCTCTTTAGGCTATGCGACATGTTTTTGCAATCTGAATTCAAGTTTTAGGGGTCTGAAGCTCCATTTGCCATAAGACAAATTCTCAGCTTTACTGAAAAGTTGGTGATTCAAATGTGGTTGTTTTTCATACTCTTTTTTGAAGGCTCATATAGACTTTTATAACTTTTCTAAAGCATGAAAACAAATTTGCTAATATAAAGCTACACAATAACTTCTAGCCATATCAAATATAAGATTATTAAAACATAAAGAACATAAATGTTTCATCCTTGGCAAATGATGTTTAGAAAATATGTTGGCAGCATTTTTACTAATTATAGCTACATCGTAAACCGGGTAGATTTATATTTTGCATTCGCCATCAGTGATAGTGTGTTATATAGTACAGTTTATTGGGATATCTCATATTTCTTAATTTTTTGAGACAGAGTCTCGCTCTGTCACCCAGGCTGGAGTGCAATGGCACCATCTTGGCTCACTGCAACCCCTGCCTCCTGGGTTCAAGCGATTCTCCTGCCTCAGCCTCCCGAGTAGCTGGGATTACAGGTGACAACCACCATGCCCAGCATTTTTTTTTTTTTTTGTATTTTTAGTAGATATGGGGTTTCACCATGTTGGCCAGGCTGGTCTTGAACTCCTGACCTCAGGTGATCCACCTGCCTCGGCCTTCCAAAGTGCTGGGATTACAGGCATGAGCCACCGTGCCCAGCCATTTTTTTTTTAATTTAAATAACTTCTGGGGTAAAAGTAGTTTTTGATTACATGGATGAATTGTATAGCGGTGGAGTCTGAGATTTTAGTTCACTCTTCACCCAAATAGTGTAAAGTGTATCCAACATGAACTTTTTTTTTTTTTAAATCAGTCACTCCCTTCCACCCTCCCCATTCTGGGTCTCCAAATTCCATTACATCACTCTATATGCCTTTGTGTACCTGTATCTTGTATTTCAAGTCTCAAAGACAGTACCTGGAAATGGGTAGTCAATCTACAAATGTTTCTTATATAAACCAGTTAGAACTGTAATGGTAATGGGATGATGAATTCGATTTAAAAAAATATTTTATTTTTAACACATATTATCAACATTGATAAAAATGTCATTAATAACAGAAATTTATTTACTTTTTATTCAGGGAAACTTCCTCTGTATCAGAATCTTGGCATAAAATAAAATTGTGATACATGATAGACTTAAATGGGCAATAGGAGAAAAGCTTGATAAAGAGATTATTTACAACAGGGTGATCAGGGTTTAGGAAAAACAAGGGCTATTGCAGTACCTACCTTGGGCTAGTAACCTCAGGATCCCTTATCAATTAGAGCATTTTAAGGAAAAGAAAAATGAAAAGCTCCTGAACCTCGAGTGACTGCTTCATCAAGAGTTATCTAACAGGAGTGAGGACACTTGGTGAAGGGACACAGCCAGTCACAGCCATCACTAGGGAGAGAGTTGGGGGGAAGTATCCCAACTTCAATCTCCTTTTTCTCCAGTCTCCTGTCCATGCTTTGCATTGGCTGAACAGAAGGAAAAGCTGGAATATAAGAGAGCTTACTCAAACAGTACATACTCAGCATACTCTATAACCAGCAAGACAGAGTTAGACAGAAAGGTAGGAAGGAAGACCCAGGGAGGCAAACAACAGAACATGCAGAATACAGATTTTATTTTCCACATTTCCTATCCTTACTTTTTCAGCTTTAGATTTGGAGTATTTTGCAATGATAAATAGTACCATAACAAAAAGCACATTTCCTGTGCTTGGATTATGACTTGAAATTAAATGTTGCTGTTGAGGCTAGTGAATGAGTGTAAGATAACCAATATGCTGGCTTTTACTCCATATCACTAAATTGTTTTCTAAGAGTTTAACCAATATTTCCTGCCAACTACAATAAATAAACATACCCATTTGTTATTTTGTCAGTATTATTATTTACATTTTTTTCATTTAATGAATAATCCATTTGCCTGTTTGCTCTGTTCTTACAACCTCTGTGAATTTACAAACTCCTGAACTTTGTTCCTTATCAATAACAGAGCAATGCCATAATACTCATCTTCAATAAATCCAGCAAATGCAAGAACTGAAAATGACCAAAGAAAATGGTTCCTAATTTTTATGTAATTTAGCAACAGAAATATATTAATCTAGCACTGGTAGTTATGTTACCCTCTTATATGGATTATCTCATTTATATTTATTGTTTTTGTTATTGAGAATTTTCATGTTACTTGTCCATTTATAATTGAAAGACAATTATTTCTTAATTTGTGTAATCTGCTTATATACAGAGATAATTACAGTTCAACCGTTTTATATTTACTGAAAATATGACCTAATGCATCTCTCTCAATTTATTAACTGACCATTTAAATTTAAATATAGGAAGAGGTGTTTTTCATATATTTATATATATATATATATTTGCTTTTCAAAACATAGAATGTAAATTATTAGATGCTACATTTGTTGAACTTCAAGAGGGTCAAATTTAATAGCCATGTCCTCTAAAATGCTTCCTCCCTCCTTGATAGATGAGTGTGTTCTAATCCCCTTTAAATTCTTCCACCACTTTAATTTTATCTCTTCTATGATCTTCATGTATTTTATAGAATTTTAATTATTTTTCTTTGTATATAATTGATTCTATGTAATTAATAAATTCCCAAAAGGCAGTGGACATTTTTATGTTTTTCTTTTCTCATTCTACATAAAACAGCATTTTGAGGTAGGCATTAAATCATCTACATTTTGAATAAATATTCTTATTCAGAAAATTCTATAGATTCATGCCTTGACTTCTTAAAATAATATAAAGCACAACATGTGTGATAAAACCTCTTTCTACTCCTGAAGGTACACTTATTTACCTACTCCAAGTCTCAATCATTCATTTGGAAACTACTAAAAATAGTTTATGTGGGTGTTATTTGATAGAAAGCTAATGCTAACAGAATAAATATAAAGTTTTTTTGCAAAATATCTTGAGTATTGAGGTGACAACAAATAGATACAATATCATTTAAAATTTTTTAAATGTTTCAACCATGATTACATTGAAATTAAATAAAATAATAGCCACCAATTATTATGTACCCTCTGTGTGCCAGACCCAGAGTCAGGTGATCTAAAATATGTATTCATACCAATGAGAAACTGTTCAGACCTAAGCAGAATTCAGGGACAGGCAGTACAAAGAAGATGGATTTTCAAAGAATGAAGTCAATATATTTAGATAACAGGGAAGGGAGCAACAGTAATAGCACAAAGTTCAGACAAGATGACTAACACTTTTTCAAAAAAAAATTAGGTTAGTTCAAAAATAATTGCGGTTTTTGCCATCGAAAGTAAGGGCAAAAATTGCAATTACTTTTGCACCAAACTAATAGGTGTAAATTTCATGGAGGAAATATTATGAAATTAATGTTTCTCTAAATTTCACAATTTTTCTGCTTGAAGTAGAATTAAATAAATAATATAATTAAACATTAATCATAAACAGATGGAAAAATTATGTTGTGGAATTACAATGCAGGAGGCAAGAGAGTTATCAAAATGATTTTCTTTGTTATATATATTATATATCTGTTATATATAATAGAAATGTATATATGTGTGTGTGTATATATATGTGTGTATATATATATAGATATATCAGAGAAATGCCATAATACTTGTCTTCAATAAACCCAGCAAATTCAAGAACTGAAAATAACCAAAGAAAATAGTGCCTCATTTTTGATGTAATTTGGCAATTGAAATATATTGATCTAGTACAAGTAGTTATGTTAACCTCTTACGTGAAATATATATATAATCTGTTATATCTTAAAATGATCTGATATATATGTATATGTATATATAACAGATATTTCCAATTAACATAAGCTAAATGATCCAGAAAAAGTCACTTATTATAATAATACATTCAGAAAGCTGAACTGTTGACAATTTCCAGTATAAAATGCCTACCATACATACATTTTTTTTTCACAGCTTACTCGTGGCATTTAGAGTGCTGTTGTTAAGTTTTTCTAACTGGTTGTTTTGTTTAAGAAATCAGAAAGGCTGCTTTAGGCTAACTGGAGGTTATATGTTCACAATAAATCTAGACATGAAAATCAATAGAAACATTTAAACCTGTGATGTTGCAGAAGTGCCTCTCAAAAAAGATCAAATGCTAAGAACTGAATCTCATATCCACGATTGCACATTATCACCACAAGTGAAGGCTTGTTGACACTATTTTGTTTCTATTTCAAGGCAGCTGCAATACAGTTTGGAAAACATGACACTATTTAAAGGATCTTCAGGCGTATTAGTAAGGTCTTAGAGACTGTGTGAGAAGCATCAGCGCTCCAGGGACAGGCTTCCTTATTCACTGAGGACATCATCACCAGGGTTAGTCCTTGAACCCACTGCACACGCAGAGAGAAGTAGCAGTAAAGAAGGTGTAGTGACAGAAAGATGCACTTTTCATGTTAGGTAGGAAGCGAGGCATCCAAACAGAAGGGATGGAGTAGGAATATACAGATGTGATCAATGGAAAAAAAGGGAGAAATCCATGGATTTATTAGAGAGATGAATGTGTGTTTTGCAAAAACTGTTCTCCATTCTCTCAGTTGTCTCTTGTCCTGTGATAATATTCATGTCTTTGAAAGTTCTACACCCATCTGGATAGTCCTGTCTGTTTCTAGCAGATTCATATTGCTGTAATATTTCCATTTCCTTTCAGTGAGTTTTTCTTTTGCCTGCCCCCACTACATTTCATGTTTATTTTCAGTTTTCCCGGATCTTACACAACACTCCAAATAGTAACAATAGTCATATCAACTCTCTAGAGTTACTGAACTTTATCCCAAAGGAATATGTCTTTGAGAAATCTGTGTCTTTGGGAAACTGTGAGGTTGTAAACTACATTTTACTCCTATGAGAAGTAATAAGACTTCATGCGCTGTAAACTACAGTTATATACAAATGTGTACACATTCACATTCACACGTACATTTCAATGGAAAGCAATTCATGGTGCTAGCCATTCTTATTGAAAGGTGATTCTGGTAAGCATAGCAGAAAACAAAACTTAGTATTTAACGATGTACCGTTCGTGGGAGTGTAAATTAGATCAACCATTGTGGAAGACGGTGTGGTGATCCCTCAAGGATCTAGATCTAGAAATACCATTTGACCCAGCAATCCCATTACTGGGTATATACCCAAAGGATTATAAATCATTCTACTATAAAGACACATGCACACGTATGTTTATTGCAGCACTATTTACAATAGCAAAGACTTGGAACCAATCCAAATGTCCATCCATGATAGATTGGATAAAGAAAATGTGGCACATATACAGCATGGAACACTATGCGGCCATAAAAAAGGATGAGTTCATGTCCTTTTCAGGGACATGGATAGCGCTGGAAACCATCATTCTCGGCAAAGTAACACAGGAACAGAAAACCAAGCACTGCATGTTCTCACTCATAAGTGGGAGTTGAACAATGAGAACACATGGTCACAGGGAGGGGAACATCATACACCAGGGCCTGTCAGGGGGTGGGGGGAAGGGATAGCATTAGGAGAAATACCTAATGTAGATAAGGGGTTGATGGGTGCAGCAAACCACCGTGACACATGTATACCTATGTAACAAACCTGCACGTTCTGCACATGTATCCCAGAACTTAAATAAAAATAAATAAATAAATATGTACTTAATGTAAGAGTTGTGAGGGATTTTTGTGTGTGTAAAGTGCAAAAATTTAGGATAATGTAAAAATTATGAAATAATACAAAGAAAATCAGAAATAATATTAAAAAGAAAAAATACGGTATTTTCTATGGGTGGTAACTTTTTATACCATATAGATCATTTCTTTCTCTTAAGAAGATTTAGCATTCTTAGTTATATTTTTCAGAAGATAAAAACAAATTTCAGATATATTGATAAGCTGCTTTTCTTTGTACTGTGTTACACAGTCCATCAAAATAATATTTTAATCTGTTATAGCCAATAAATTAAAATATTTATCAGTCTTGGACTACAGTTTTTTTCTTAACAAATTTTATCAGATTCAGGAGGAGTTTTAGAAGTTGTTATATCATTGGAATGACATTGAAGGTTTTACATGATGATAAACAGGCAGACCATTCAAAAATATGTAACTTAAAGGTTTATGTACTAAAGTTGAAATTTGTACAAATACTAGTACAAAACTTGAAAATATTTTATAAGTTCACAGAGTAACTAATGATTTGTTTTTATAAAAAATGGAGGAAGCACTTGCCAGAGCAATCAGGCAAAGGAAAGAAATAAAAGGCATCCAAATAGGAAATTAAGAAGCCAAACTCTCACTCTTTGCTGGTGATCTGATTCTATACCTTGGAAGCACTAAAGACTCCACCAAAAGGCTACTAGAACTGAAAAATGATTTTAGTAAGATTTCAGAGTACAAAATCACTGTACAGAAATCAGTAGCATCTTTATATACCAGTAATGTCTAGGCTGAAAGACGAATCAAGAACACAATCCCATTTACAACAGCCACAAAGAAAATAAAACACCTAGGAATATAACTAACCAAGGAGGTGAAAGATCTCTACAAGGAGAACTACAAAACACTGCTGAAAGAAATCAGAGATGGCACAAATAAATGGAAAATCATTCCATACTCATGGATTGGAAGAATCAATATCATTAACATGGCTATAGTACTCAAAGCAATTTGCAGGTTCAACACTATTCCTATGAAATTACCAACACAATTCTTTAAAGAATTAGGAAAAACTATTCTAAAATCCATATGGAACCAAAAACCAAAAAAGAGACTGAATACCCAAGGCAATCCTAAGCAAAAAGAACAAAGACAGAGGCATCACATTACCTGACTTCAAACTATGCTATAAGGCTACAGTAACCAAAATTTCATGGTACTGGTACAAAAACAGACACACAGACCTATGGAACAGAATGGAGAACCCAGAAATAAAGCTCCACACCTAAAGCCATCTGATCTTCAGCAAAGTCAACAAAAATAAGCAGTGGGGAAAGGACTCCCTATTCAATAAATGATGCTGGATTAATTGGTTACCCATGTACATAAGAATAAAACTGGACTCCTACCTTTCACCATATACAAAAATTAGCTAAAGATGGATTAAAGATGTATAAAACCTCAAGTTACAAGAATCCTACAAGATAACCCAGCAAATACCTTTCTTGATATATCAGCCTTGGCAAGTAAATTTTGGCTAAGTCCACAACAGTAATTTCAACAAAAACAAAAATTGACAATTAAACTAAGGAGCTTCTGCACAGCAAAAGAAACAATAAACAGACAACCTGGAGAATGGGAGAAAATATTCACAAACTAAGCATCTGACAAAGGTCTAATGCCCAGAATCTATAAGAAACTTAAAAAAAAAAACAACAAGCAAAAAACAACCCTATTAAAAAATGGACAATGGACATGAACAGACACTTCTCAAAAGAAGACATACAGGTGACCAACAAATATTAAGAAATGCTTATCATCACTAATCATCAGAGAAATGTGAACAAAAAGCAAAATAAAAAACCATCTCACGCCAGTCAGAATAGCGTTATTAAAAAGTCAAAAACACAACAGATGCTGGCAAGGCTGTGGAGAAATGGGAATGCTTATACACTATTGGTGAGAATGTACATTAGTTCAGCCACTGTGGAAAGCACTTTGGAGTTCTCTCAAAGAACCTAAAACAGAGTTAACATTTGAACCAGCAATCCCATTACTAGTTATATAACCAAAGGAAAATAGATCATTGTATCAAAAAGACACATGTTCATAGCCAACACTGTTCACAATAGCAAAGACAGGGACACAGCCTAGGTGCCCATCAGTAGTGGACTGGATAAAGATATTGTAGTACATATATATCAGGTGATACTATGAATCCATAAAAAGAGTGAAATCATGTCCTTCACAGCAATATGGTTGGAACTGGAGGCCATTAAGGCCATAATCATAAGTGAATTAACAAAATAACAGAAAATCAAATTACCATATGCTCACACTTATAAGTGGGAGCTAACACTGAGCACATATGAACATAAATATGGCAACAATAGACACTGGGGATTACTAGAAGGGGGCAGGCAGGGGAGGCTGGGATGAAAAATTACCTACTGGTTACTGTACTCACTAGCTGGGTACGATATTCCCATGTAACAAAACTACACATATAGCCCTTGTATCTAAAATAAGAGTTGAAATTATTTTAAAAAACGTGGATACCTAAGTATAAGGTTAAAGTCAGCCATTCATTTTACTTACAACATTATTTTGCATGTATTAGAGAAAACTCAGAGAGACACACAATCAACAATTTATAAAATTGTGTGAAGGCAAACTTTCTATACAGTTGAACAATCTAAAGTGTTTTCATTACTTTGAAGTGATGACAACAACAAAAATATTTCACACTGACCATTTCATTGGTTAAAATCACCAATCAAAAAACATCACAGGAAATTTATTTTTGAAAATTGACACAATTTTAAAAAGTAAAGTAAAATTTGTTTTATCAAATTTATCAGGTTGGTGCAAAAGTAATTGCAAAAACTGCAAACACTTTTGCAAGAACCTAAAATGAAAATATTTTCTATTTGTATGTGTTATCATTTTCTTTTTCTATAAGATAGGAGAAATTAAAGAACATAAGTTCAATTACATGAAAAGAGATTCAGTAACTATTTGCTGAATTGAATTTAATTGAGGATTATTTTTTCCCTTGTGGGCAAATCCTTGTAGTTTTCTTCAGAACAGAGTTTTTAAGTTAAATGAGCTGGGGTGGGAGCAGGGCAGATAAAATTACATAAATAGTTATATTTTAGTATTTTAATTATTATTTAAGTACCTTTTAATTTTTTTTTTAACCAGTGTTTAAGAGATTCACAATATGGCTGCCACCAGTCACTGGATAGTTATTGGAAGCCAAACAATTTCACATAGTAAAACATGATTCTGATTGGTTCTGATTTTTGCAATAAGAATATTAAATTGTTTTCTAATCCTACCTAATTAGTATTTTGCCATTCATTACCATAATATTGAAAGACATATTCTTATAAATCTCTTGGTTACATATAAAGCAAAGTTCTATCTAAGCGGTAGTTACCATAAGTAATTAAAGTATCCATCATCTTTCTATTTTGGACAAGAAAACAGCTAAGCCTTCAAGACAGAAAACTAACTCAGCAGTTTCTTCACTGGCCCAAGTTTAATACAGTGTGAAAATGGCATTTTATATTATGGCTAAACTCCCGCTTTTTCACTGATGACTTCATGATTCTTTTTCAAAATTTTGAGGCTAAAACAATTTTAAAAAATCATAGATTTTGACTGGACCAAAGTATAACATTCTGAAGCTGGAGAAGCTTAAGGAATCTCATGGTTAAATTTTAGTTCTGCAAGTTTATAAAGATACAAGCTAGATGGAGTAAATACTGGCGTACTCCTCCTCTAAATTCAAGACCCATGCTTTTTCCAGAACTCCATATAACCCACCTAACAGGAGGTAAGGATGAGGATGCAAAAGATGTTAAAAGACTGAAAGCAGGATTTATGGGAAGCTAGTCTGGGTGCCCAATTGGTCATTAAAATTCAAAGTTGGGTAAATTTTGCATGATTTAGGATCATGGCAAAAAAAGAAAAAAATATTATTGTGTTACCACAATTTCATCTCCCATTTTCCTTTTGGTTTCGTTGTTAAATAAATATAAAATAAGTAAACACATGTAAAAATAAATAAACATTGGCCATTTGAAAAAACTCGAAAACATGACATTTTCAAAGATGAATTCATAGAAATTGGAAATTAATGGTGAGCTATTCACTTATTCATCCCTAAGGGACTGAGGAAAATAGGTTCAGTTTTCTTTTATATAATATAAATAACATCGGAGTAAGATTGCACCTGTCATAGATGAAAATACCATATTTATGTCTTCTTATAATCCATTCATTGCTTTATGGACCCAAAGTCCTCCAGGGAGTGTCACAAATCCACATAATGTTCCTGAGTGTTACGTTTTGCATTTGGATCTATGATTTAGCTGACAGATTTGAATAAACACTTGGAGTCAGGGAACTCTGATAACTGCAGCACATGTGTGGAGCCCAAAGAGTGCAAATTCCTCTAAGGTCATATTGGCTTTTCCCTAAAATCTTCTATGAGTTCTTTTTTGCCGATGTTAAAATAGTCTTTTACCAATAAAAAGACGTCTATTTTAAAAATTTATATTGTGTTGAATTTTGTTCTTTTTTTATCAAGTTTTAGTAAATTCATTAAAATGAAAATGTTATAATTTTTATAAAGAAACAAAACTATTGAATGCTACAATTTTGAGACATACTCTTTAACAACAATGAAAAGAAAATTCCATTATTTGTCTCTTTGCTTTGGAGAGCAACTTTAGGCATCATCCCATGCATGACACTGTCTCAAATGTCAGCTTCAGACATTTAAAAATATTTGAATATTTCAGTGGACAATCATAGAAAAAAATGATAAGAGGACATTTTTGCATATATATTTCTATTTAATATCATTCAATTATTTTTTAACAATCTCTGCTCCATCAAAAACAAACTCTCCTATGGCCCACAAATTATTTAAATAACTTGCTTCCTTCTGCACCTCCCTACACTTTTTGGGCTCCATTGAACTCCAATCTTTCCTTAAGGCCATTTCCTCCCTTGTACAGAATCTCAAAATGTTGACTACTTCTTGGCTCCTATCCAACATGTTACAAAGATAGGATGCTTTTGGCATTTGTCCACCATTTTTAAATCTTTCCTTTGAAGTAAATGACATATAACCAGCTCACCTTTCTATATTTTTTAAAACCACTATATTCTACTAACTTCCTGGTCACTTCTTCACCTCTCTCAGGTATTTTGAAACCTGTCTTATTATTTACCAGCTGTAAGTATCCATCCTATTATCCATGTAGAAAATATTGCTAATATTTCAAAGGCCCCACCAGTCATATGAGCTGGAGTGGGATTTTGGTTCAGAAGGGAGCCATATGAGGATGGACGAGCACTCTAAGTCCACCCTGCAGCAAGAATGGTGCCAGAGCCATTTGGCTTTACCAGCCAGTGGTGGTTGTGAGACAATCATAAGCAGCAAGACTCAGGCAGTAGTTGAGTTTATAGCAAAGTCAAAAATATTTGGCTTCTGTAAGGCAAGCTGTAGAATCTACTGCTCAGTGACACTGATGATGAAAAGTTTTCCTGGGAGGCCAGTTCGGCCATTCAAAGCATGCTCCTGGAAGCTAGGTCTTGAGCTTTGTTCTGGAATCTTGTTCTTTTCCCAACAAACCTGTGAGCTCCTGATACCTACTTACTAAGCCTCTTCTCTGGTGAAAGAGCCAGAATCTGCTTCCTTTGCTTGAAATGAAGAAGTCTGAGTAAAATCAAGTCAGCCTGGTTCCAAAACTTTCTTTAGCAATTCTCTGTGGCCTAGGAGCAGAAAAAGAGAAAGCAGTTGATTAAGGTGATTTACATAAATTCAATAAACTCAATATGTTAATGACTCATTCTTATCTAGTTAGTAAAGCAATGCTAAAGAATCCACCTTACAAAATATCCTAGCAACAATTTTATATTTTTTTAACTAATAAAATAACCTTACAGTAAATGTAATTTAGGAGAAAAATATGTTCACCTTTAAGCTAATCACCATAACATGGTATTCCACTGGTTTCTGTCTTTCATTTGATCTTTAACTTTATATATTATATTTTATATTATAATGATCATATAATATTTTATTTTCTGCCTGTGTACCATGCAGGGTCCAGGAGAAAATCAATGGCACACTCAAATTAGATAATTCAAGAACAGTTTAATAAAGGGACAATTTATAAAGATGTGGGTTAGGTATAAGGAAACCAAAGGTATAGGGATCCTGGTACACGATCCCAGGGATCCCAGGGCTGGTAACAGGGTGCTGCTCTCAACTCAAGGACAAAGAGGCCAGGGATTAGAATGGTCACTCAACCGAGATATGGAGACTTCTCTGTAGAGGTCTGGGTGACAGAAATAATCACTTTGGACTGAGGAGCCCATGCGGCTTTCAGTGATCATGCAAAGAGGCACTTGGGAGAATAAATACCAATGCCCTACTCTCCTTCTTTCTGATATCCTGCCAGTGTTTCTCATTGCCATGACCAGAGGGAAAAATAACCTGCTGATAAAGGTCCAGGCAGGTCAACCTCCAGTGATACAGAGCAGGGTGGATCTGGAAGGCAAAAGGAATATATGTATCCAGCAACACCTATTTGTATAATATTTTATTAAGATGGCATATAGTTGTGAAATTAGTTACCCTTCCTTTATAAAGCTTTTTTATTTTTCCTCTTAAAAAGAAATGAGCAACATTTTTATGAATATCTTGGTATACAATACTTTTTTCACCTGAATAATTCATAAGAAATGACACTGAAAATTATATGATTGTTTCTCAGGAAAAGAATAGTTTCATGTGAGAAATATATATTGTTTTAATTTAGGAAAACTGGCTAGCCATATGCAGAAAATTGAAACTGGACCCCTTCCTTACACCTTGTACAAAAATTAACTCAAGATGGATTAAAGACTTACACGTAAGACCTAAAACCATAGAAACCCTGGAAGAAAACCTAGGCAATACCATTCAGGACATAGGCGTGGACAAAGATTTCATGACTAAAATACCAAAAACATTGGCAACAAAAGCCAAAATTGACAAATGGGATCTAATTAAAATAAAGAGCTTCTGCACAGCAAAAGAAACTATTATCAGAGTGAACGGGCAACCTACAGAATGGGAGAAAATTTTTGCAATCTATCCATCTGACAAAGGGCTAATATCCAGAATCTACAAAGAACCTAAACAAATTTACAATAAAAAAAAAACAACCCCTTCAAAAAGTGGGTGAAGGATATGAACAGACACTTCTCAAAAGAAGACATTTATGGGGCTAACAAACATATGAAAAAAAGCTCATTATCACTGGTCATTAGAGAAATGCAAATCAAAACCACAATGACGTACCATCTCATGCCAGTTAGAATAGCAATCATTAAAAAGTCAGGAAACAACATGCTGGAGAAGATGTGGAGAAATAATTTGTGTTTCTATGTCATTTTTAGAGTATTTGAACTAATTCATTAAAAATTATATTAAATTTGTATACAGTAAAATGTTTTCAGAATTCTTAGAATATATTTGTCATATAAGAATCACATATAACATCAGGAGAGTTGAAAGAAAAAAATATTTGTTTTAGGAGATAAAGAAACTCAGGCTCAGTAAGGTTCATGGTTTGCCTTCGAGTCATATGGCCAGAAGTTACTAATGTTTAGGCTACATGCTAAGCTACTGCAAGAGAGCTTTACTTAAAACAAAGCTCCACTTGTTCAAAATCTACTTGACTTCATCCTCTATACAGCAGAGAGGTGGAGTAACTTCCATTTAACAGCTATGACCAGATGTTGCATATATCACATTTACTCATCTACTTATCATGTTCTGTTGGCCAGATTTTAGTCACAGGCTTTCACCTACGTTCAAGGATGGCTGGGAAATGTAGTTTCTACCTGATCATTCATGTTCTACCAGTAAAGATTCTATTAATTAAAGAGGAGAGTAGAATGGATGTTGAAGACAATTAGGCAATTCTAGGGTGCCTCCCTCTGACCATCCACATATCAATATACACCTGTATTGTACACATACAACATTCTCTTTCCTTCCCGACAAGAGAATCTAGAGTTAAAACCATCAAAAAGTCTATGTGTCATGGTGAAACACGGTATTCCCCAGTGCAGGAAGTGGCTGCCTATTGTCTTGTGACTTATAAACTAAAAGGCACGTGCCCTCCACATGCTCAATCTACATATAATGGTGCAGTAGGAATAATATAACTAGAATTTCAAAAGAGGGAAGAAGGTAAAACACACAAGTCATTAAATCCTGCTGATTGTAAATTCTGAAGACATCATGCTGTGAAAGTTTTTTTGTTTAGCCTAGCTATTTGCTGTGGGTTTTGGAAATGATTCCTTTGTCCAGCGTTCTCTGTAATTCTGTCTTTCTCCTCTCGTAAAATTTACTCTGTGGCCACAAATGAAAATGGAGTTGAAGAACACGTCCTTGCAGTCTTATACTGCTGGCATAGACTTTGGGAAACAAAGGTTAATTTAAAGGTTCCCTACCACAGGCTTTTGCAGGCCAGACCATGGTGAGCAATGTTTCCTTTTCACCACTTTGCTTCCTGTCAGCTCCACGCGAAGAAACCAAAGTGAAAGAATCTTCTCTGGTTATAGATTTTGTAACTTCAAACTTTCATTTATGCACTAGTTCCTAGGTTCAGAATATTCCCCACCCATCTCAGTTTAATGGCAGCTTCCTTTAGACCATCCATAACATTAGCTGAATGAGAGGACAATATTAAACTGACCTCAGATGCTGGGTTGCTCCAATTTTCTGATGAAGGAAATTTAATATGGAAATCTCTAGAAAGGCTCTCAGCCACCATGCTCTCTTCTGCTGTTTGGGCTTCAGATATATTTGGAATGTGGCTTTTTTTTTTTTTTTTTTTTATCTTTTTAAGTTTCAGATTTCTGAACTCACAGACAATATAGTTTTTTTTTTTTTTTTTTTTTGTAATGTAAGATATTTGGTTTGGTTACAATTTTAACATTGATTTGTTGTGTAAGAGATATTAAATTTCTTTTGTTAGGCTAATTTGACACTTCCCCTTTTCTCTAGCAATGTATTCTTTGACAACCAAATTACCCACAAAGCTGGCAAGTTAGAAGAGGAAGCAAAAATGAAACTTTCAACCAGTGTCCTCTCTCAAACCAAAATGGCCTATTTCTAATTCAGATAAAACCGTGACTTCGAAAGACCATTGCTGCAGGCTTCTTATTGACCCCTGACTCTGATTTTATGATTAAAACAAACAAATTTTATGATTAAAGCAAAAGCAAAAGCAAAAAACAGAAAAAATATCCCTGCAAGAAAATATCATCAAAGATCAGTGTCTATTGTAATTAATGGGACAGAGAGTGCCATTATCTCCATTAGAAAGGATTTCTTCCCTTCCATCTCTGTTTCAATCTGGCTATTGATTGACTAAGTCTATCTCTTTCCTAGTAACTTACTAAAAGGAGAAAGAATCTGCTAAAAATACACAGACGTTTTAACTTTTTACTCTAGCCATGTACCCTAGAGCTTCAATTCTAATAAAGATGTGTTCTACCTCTAAAATTATCACAGTTAACTGTTTTATTAGATTTTGCCCCAGTATAACAAGAGCCACCAGCTTTCTAGCCAAGCCAGTAACACATTTTGGGGTTTCTTATGGCAGTACTCCACTTTTAGATGCCAATTTTCAAATTAGGATATGAGCTACTTTGTAAAAATGATACAGTAAAATACCCAATTTAAATAATATAGAAGGCCATTTTTTTTTCTCATTTCGCTGTTCAGAGGAACTTGACCCAGGGCAGATAGATTGACCGTGCCATTCTCAATGAAAGATTCTGATACACGGATCCAAGTCAGCTGTTCCACTTAGATCCTTTTTTTTTTTTTTTTTTTTTCAGTAGCAGGAAACAGTACAGAACAAAACAAAAAACAAGGGACATGGAAAGTAAGTACCTTCCTATGGAAAGATGTGACTTCAATTGCAAAGTTCACTTCAGCTTACGTTATTTTGGCAACAAGTTAGTCACATTGCCACATTTAACTACAAAAGAGACAGAGAAATGTAGTTTGGCCAGGTAGTCTCCAGGTAGGAGGTTTTAGCACTGAGGAAGAAGGAAATGGCTACTGGAGAAAAATCAGAAGGTGCTGTATTCCTCTCCGCTGTTTTTTTCACTGAATTGACCTTGAGAAATAGCCTGGCTTTTTAGAAATACAAATGATGAGAGAAGTGAGTGCCAAGGTTGAATTTAAAAAAGTAGTTTCTGGGGGGGCAGGGTGTGAGAAGATATTTATTTCCAAATTTTCCCTCAGGTCAAAATAGCTGAGAACCAAGATACTGAATTATAGATCTGGAAGAAATTTTCAGACTTCATCTTGCCTTTTGTTTGGATCACATCTAAAACACTCTGGGAAAAATGTTAGCCCAATTTCGCCTTCTTAGATCTCTGAAGGACATCTCTAACTTCTTTTTGCAATATTTTCTGCTATTTAATTTTAGAGAAGGGCCGTAAGATCCCATTCACCACTTCTACTGTGTATGTCACCACAGTATAGTGTAGTGGTGATAAAAATGTAAGCATAGAGTCTTCTGCTTGGGCTCGAATTCAAGGAATTCCAGCTCTGTCGTTTACTAACACAATGACCCTAGAGGAATACTTAATCTTTTTAAATTTCCACTTCTTAATTTATAAAATGGGGCTCATATTTGAACCCACTTGTGGGGGTGTTAAGAGGGTTAAAGAGTTTAAAAATGTATAAACGTATAAAGCATTTGGAGCAGTGGCTGGTATTTTATCAATTCTCAATAAGTAACAGCTATTATTATCTCCTTGTATCTTTCTCAGGTCAGGAGATGTTCCCAAAATAAATAATACTGAAACCTTTTTAAAAAGCAGATAAATCATATTAATTATGACTGAAATTGATCAGAGAACATAAACCTACATTATTTTGTATTATTAAAAAGTACATTGTAATAATACAAATTAATAGCGTACATATGACAAAATGGTACACTACTTAAGAACGAAAGCCCAACAAATCTTTTCAAGTACCACCTTAATGGAAAATTTTGCATTAGACATAAAACTATACTAATTACAAAATAACTCTCTTCCGTTTGTTTAAGCACTTTAATAGTCTTTAAAATTACATCTCAGCTCCAACTTTCAGTGTTCTTGTTCTTGCAAACTATTACGAAATGAAAGTAATAGAATGAAATGTTCTTTTTATTCTGATTATAAAGATACCATACACCCATGCAGAAAAATCAAGAAATAGAGAAAAACATAAAAAAGAAAATAAAAGTTATCTGAAATTCTACCATTATAAAATGGCATCTAGTTAACATTTGAGGATTATTTTTCTAGGTATTTCTGGAATTTAAAAGAAAATAAGTCCTTTCTGGTAGTGGCAGGCAATCCTTTCCACAATAACAGTGTTTAATTATGGACAAAGTTATTAAAAATAATTATTTGAAGGTATTGGAAATTACCAAAATCAAGTAAAAATCTAGGAATAATTTTCTCTTAAAGATGACTGTTGTATTGGGTATATATTGTGAATTTGAGATTTTTTTTTCTTGGATGCTTCACACAAGGTGGTGGAGAACTGCAGTCTTAGCAGCCGAAGGTGGCAGATGATAGAGAATAAGGCAACAGATTAGCTAGATATTTCAGAGGAATATCTTGTAAGCAAAATAGCCACAAAAGAGCAGAAATTTAAAAATCTAAATATAAAGTCTGCTCAAAATTTCAGTTGTCTGTAAACTACACACGAGTATGAGAGAACACAGAAAGTCTGTTAAAAAGCAGGTAGAAACTAAAGGATCTACCTTTGAAAGGAAAACTAGCTTCTGGTATGACTTGAGAGTATGCTCATCTTTGACTGAGTGCATTTTTCAACCCATTTACAACCATTTGCAAAAAGCAAATGCTTTACTGGCTTGAGGTGTCAAAGGATAAAACTCAGGGCTGGAAACAACAGTAGGAAACTTACACCTAGTATATGGCCCAGCAAATCACCCAAAAGGCGTGGGAACTTATGCGTCTGCAAAGACTTGTAAATAAATTTTCACTGGAACATAATCACAAGAGCTCCAAATGGAAAGCAACTTAAATGTCCAACAGTAAACAAAACAGATTGTGTATATCTTTTAAAAGCAGTGTCATTCAGAAGTGAAAAGGTAAAAGATGAATATATAGAACATCGATGAAGTTCTACAAAATTATGGTAAAGGAAAAAAGTCAAGCACAAAGACTGTATGCTGATTATTCCATTTATTGAAATTCTGGAAAAGGAAAAACTACAGAACCAAAATGCGGATCGGTAGGAGCCTGTGCCTAGGGTAGGAGAGGAGATCAACTTCAGTGACATCGGACATTTTGGGGGTGATGGAAATGTTTCATATCTTGATGGTGGTGGTTTCAATAATTTCTACATTTGCCAAAACTCATTAAACTGTACATTTAAAATGGATGCATTTTATTGTATGACAATGATTCCCCAATAAAAATGTTAAAACAAAAGTGCTCACTCACCTTATATTTCATGTGCCATCCCCGCAAATTGCTTCTAATATATTGACCAAAATTCTTCCAGTGAAAATGACCCTTTGAAAAACAGAATGCATATTGAGTTAGCTTTTTATATAAGGAAGGGGCCCAATTTCAATTTTCTGCATGTGGGTAACCAGTTATCCCAACACCATTTATTGAATAGGGAATCCTCTCCCCATTGTTTTTGTCAGGTTTGTTGGAGATCAGATAGTCGTAGGTATGCAGTTTTATTTCTGGATTCTCTATTCTATTTCATTGGTCTATGTGACTATTCTTGTACCAGTGCCATGCTGTTTTGGATTAAAGACTTAAATGTAAAACCCAAAACTATAAAAACCCCGGAAGACAACCTAGGCAATACCCTTCAGGACATAGGCACGGGCAAAGACTTCATGACAAAGACACCAAGGGCAATTGTAACAAAAGTGAAAATTGACAAGTGGGATATACTTGAACTGTATGTTTAAAATAGGTGCATTTTATTGTATGACAATAATTCTTATTGATAAAGAGCTTCTGCACAGCAAAATAAACTATCAACAGGGTAAAGAGTCAACCTACAGAATGGGAGACAATTTTTGCAAACTGTGCATCTGACAAAGGTTTAATATCCAGTATCTACAAAAAACTTAGACAAATTTACAAGAAAAAAGCAAACCACCTCATTAAAAAGTGGGCAAAGGACATGAACAGACACTTCTTGAAAGACGACATACATGCTACCAACAATCATACAAAAGAAAGCTCAACATTATTAATCACTAGAGAAATGCAAATCAAAACCACAATGAGATTCCATCTCACACCAGTCAGAATGGTTATTACTAAAAAGTCAAAAAATAATGGATGCTGGTGAGGCTGGGAGTGGAACGGAACGCTTATACACTGTTAATGGGAGTATAATTGTTCAACCATTGCAGAAGACAGTGTGGGGATTCCTCAAAGACCTAAAGACAGAAACACCATTCAACCCAGCAATCCCATTACTGTGTGTATACCCAAAGGAATATAAATCTTTCTGTTATAAAGACGTATGCATGCATATGTTCATCACAGCACTATTCACAATAGCAAAGACAGGGAATTAATGATAGACTGGATTCCAAGTCTAACTGCCCATCAATGATAGACTCGATAAAGAAAATGTGGTACAAGTACACCATGGAATACTATGTAGCCATAAACAAGAAAATGAGATCATGTCCTTTGCAGGGACATGGATGAAGCTGGAGGCCATTATTCTTAGCAAACTAATGCAGAAACAGAAAATCAAATATGACATGTTCTCACTTATTTGTGGGAGCTAAATGATGAGAACACATGGACACATAGAGGGCAACACCACACACTGGGTCCTATGAGAGGGTGGAGATGGGAGAAAGGAGAGGATTAGGAAAAACAACTAATGGATACTAGGCTTAATGCCTGAGTGATGAAATCATCTGTACAATAAACCCCCATGAAACACATTTACCTATGTAACAAACCTGCACATCCTGCACATATATCTGCCCTGGACTTAAAAAGTTAAAAAGAAACAAAAACAAAACAAAACAAAACAAAACAGAATGACCTTTCAGCTTCTCCAAACCTGCAGTCATCCATGGATTTTTAACTGAGATAATTCCTGAAGAAAGAGAATGAGGCTAAGAATGACAATTGAGAATGTTACCAGATTTTACAAAATAGCATAAAAGTTTCATGACAAAATTTGTCCTTAAGATTCTGGGGACAAAATAAACAGCATCTATAAATATACACAGACTATTTTATATTTTATTTTATTCTTATAATTTAACAATGTATGCCTATGCTTCATACAATGTGTGTATGTATACATACATATGGATCACAGGATCACTCATATGTTGCTGGTGGGAATGTAAAATAGTACAGTCATTTTGGAAAAGAGTTTGTTAGTATCTCATAAAATGAAGTGTGGATGTATACATATATAAATACATTCAAATATGCATAAATTGTTAAATGTGTACACATATTTATATACATGTTTATATGTATCATTGACCCTTGAACAACACAGGGGTTGGGGCACCAAACACCTGTGCAGTAGAAAATCTGTGTATAAATTTTGACTCCCCCAAAACTTTAGTAATAGCCTACTGTTGACCAGAAGCCTTACCAATAACAAAATTGATTAACACATATTTTGTATATGCATTAGATACCGTATTCTTACAGTAAAGTAAGATTGAGAAAAAAATTAAGAAAATCATAAGGAAGAGAAAATATTTCCTACTCATTAAATGGGAGTAGATCATCATAAAGGTCTTCATCCTTGTTGTCTTCACCTTGAGTAGGCTGAGAAGGTGGAAGAAGAGGAGAGCTTGGTTTTGATATCTCAGGAGTGGCAGAGGCAGAAGAAGTAGAGAAGATGGAAGGGGAGGCATGAGAGGCAGACACACTCAGTGTAACTTTTATTGAAAAAAAATTTGTGTATAAGTGGACCTGTGCAGTTTAAACCTGCCATTTTTCAAGGGTCGACTGTATATACAGGTACGGAAACAGAAGCAAATATTTGCAAACTACATATCTGACAAAAGACTGGTGTCTAGAATATATAAAGAACCCTCAAAACTCAACAGTAAAAAAGTAAACAATCCAATTAGAACATGGGAAAAAGACATAAAGGAACATTTCACTGAAGAAGATATACATATACAAATAAGCACATGAAAAAATGTCAAATACCATTAGCCATTAGGGAAATGCAAATTAAAACCAGAATGAGATATTTTACTCAATTTTCAGAATGGCTAAAATAAAAAATAGTGACACGACAAACACTAGCAAGATTGTGGAGAAACTGAATCACTCATACATTGCTGGTGGGAATGTAAAATGGTACAGTCATTTTGGAAAAGAGTTTGTTAGGATCTTATAAAACGAAGGATGCAACTACCATGCAATCCAGCAAGAAATAAAAAAAAATTGTGTTCACACAAAAACCTGCACTCAAATGTTTCATAGCAGTTGTATTTGTGGTGAAACAAAAACTGGAAACCACCCAGATGTCTGCAGCACGGCACTCCTGGTGGCCTTGGACTGACCCAGTTCTTCTCCCTTTTTTGCTTGTAGTTCACAAGGGTAACTGTAGAATGTGCTGAGAACGCAACATCGCGAGAGAAAGGGGAGCTGGCCAGAAAAGCCCAGGCTCTGTTTTAGTCCTCTCCTGAAAACAGGCTGTCTGTCAACACTTTAGTACAGTGGGTCAGGGTACCCTAGGTAAATAACCTATGGTGGGGTGCTGTCCAGGGTCCATCAGCTGAAGTGCAAGTGGGGCACAGACTCCATTCCCCTTGGGCAGCCCTGTGAGCCTTGGAGGACCAGCTCACAGGAATCCTAGGCTTCTGTTTTCCCTTGCTGCTATCTGTAATACACTCACTTCATGTAACTTGTTGCTTGTGTGGGTGTCTTGTCTTACCAGACTCAGACAAGTTGGTAACCAGTTCACAGTGAACCTGCTTCACAATGTTCATCATCTAAATGATTCATGGTTAAAGAAACTGTGGTGTATCTATACCATGGAATGCTGAGTGAAAACAAAATCCATTCACAAAAGGCTATATATTATTCCATGTAACATTATCAAATTCACAAAAATATAGAAATGGAGAACAGAATATCAGTTTCAAGTGGGAAGAGTGGGAGGAAAAAGGGTATAGCTACAAAATGGCAACATGAGGGTTCCTTGAACTGTGTAAGATAAAATGAGCATATCTTTACTCTATCAATGTCAATATTCTGGTTGTGATATCGTACTATAGTTTTGAGGATGTTATCACTGGAAAATTTGGTAAAGGGTATGCAGGATCTCTCTGTCCTTACAACTAAATATGTATCTACAATTACCTCTAAATGTTTAATTTTAAAAAGCTTATGCCTTACGGTAACATACAAAATGTCATTCTGAGCATTTGTATTTATATGTTTATAATATTGTACTAATATATTTTGTGTATAGTCATTTTTTTAAAAACACAATTTCAAAATAATCTACTAAAAAGAAATATGAGAAACACAAGAAATGTAAGGGAAAAATTCAACTGAATACATTATGGTGGCGCTAATTCTGAATTCTTTAATCTGTTACATACATCCCTTTGGCAATATCACAGAGTCTTGATTACTGTTGCTTTACAGGAAGTCTTTAAATGAAATGTTATGAGCCTTTCAACTTTATTCTTCCAGTTATTCACAATATTTTTGGCTTCGTTCTTTTTTCTTTTAAATAAATTTGAGGATCAGCTTGTCTATATCTATTGTTAAAAGCCCTGCTGGAAATTTGACAGGGATTGTGTTAAAACCATAGATTAATTTGAAGAGAATTAGCATATTTACTACACGGATATGTCCAAATCATGAACACGGTATGTCTCTCTTTTTATTTTGGTGTGCATTAATGGTATACTTTAATTTGTCAGCATTGTATACTTTTCAGTACAGATCCTGTATATATGAGGGTTTCATATTTTGGAGCTATTTTAAATGGTAGTATTTTTTAAATTTCAGTTTCCAATTGTTCACTGTGAAAATTGGAAATATGATTTATTTTTATGTGTTGACCTTCTATGCAGTGATTTTGCTAAATTTATTTATTAGTTCTGCCTTTTTGGGATACATTTCTTGGGATCTCCTATATAGATAATTATGTAATTTGCAAGTAGAAATAATTTTTATTTGGTCTTTTTCCAATCTGTATGCTTTTTATTTCTTTTCCAAATTATTGCATTGTCTAGGATTTCTAGTATGATGTTAAAGTGGGGGGTGTATATCCTTACCTTGACCTCAAGATTCAGAGGAAGGCATTTATTCTTTCACTCTTAAGTATGATATTATCTGTAGTTATTTCCAGAAGCCTGTCATAGGCAGAATTATAGCACCCCCCCCAAGATATTCCACCATAATCCTCAGAACCTGTGAATATGATGTGCTATCATGTACATAAATAAGTTATATTTAATATGGCAAAACAGATTTTACAGAGGCAACAGGTTGCTAACTTAATTGACTTTAAAACGTTTCCTTGAGTTATCTGAGTAGTCATTTCTATTTGATTCTTAGATTTTCCATCTTGCTGCTTACACTGTCCATCGGTTCTAGCACGCTGTCTACTTTATCCATTAGAGACCTTAATATGTTAACTATAATTGTTTTAAATTCTTGGACTGATAATTTCAACATCCCTGCTATATATGAGTCAGGATCTGATGCTTGCTCTGTCTCTTCAAACTGCAGCTTTTGCCACTTAGTATGCCTTAAAATTTTTTCTTGATAGCTAAACATTATGTACTGGATAAAAATAACTGAAGTAAATAGGTCTTTAGTAATGTGGTGGTAAGGTGTGGGGAGGGAAGGCATTCTGTCGTCTTTTGATTAGATCTCAGTCTTTTAGTAAACTCGTTGACTCTGGACTATGAACTTCACAAGTGCTCCCTTGTCACCCTTGCCCCCAGTACCGTTGAGAATGGATGGCTTGAGTGAGTATTTTCCTTTCCCCACTTGAAAGGAAGAAAGGCCTGAAGCTGGACACTTCTATTCTCCCAGATGAAAGGCTAGAGTGAGCTACAGTTGGCAATTTCCCTTCCTCCAGGTTGGTTATACTCTAAAAAACAACTTCAACTGTTTAGACTCTGGTAAAATACGTTCTTTTGAGGGCAAGCCGTGCTAAAAAGAGAATACTCTGGAGCATATTAAAATGGTTACTTTTTGTCTCCTCATGCTGGAAAGCATGAGAAAATTGTCTCCAAAATTCACTGTAAGAACCTGATCAAGCTCCCAGAGGTAAAGCTTACAAAAGTGTGGGGGCCTCCTACGACTGGACTTCCCTGGCCTTTTTAACTCTCGGACTTGTCCACACCGAGATGCCAGCAATTTATCAGTTACAGGTTAGGTTTCTCCTATCTTGGTACTGGTTTCTGCGGAGATGTCCACTCATGAGAATCAGCTCAGCTAAGTTGTGATCCTCTCCAGTTTTGGGACCATTGGGTTGCTCTGTGACTCCACTTCTCTGATGGATCTAAGACAAGTTGATTTTTTAGTTTGTTCTTTTTAGTTGTTATTAGGATGTTGTGACAACTTCCAAGCCCTTTACATGCCAGACTGGAAATCAAAAGTCTACAAATTTATTTTTATTTATTTATTTTTATTTTTATTTCTTTATTTATTTGTTTGAGATGGAGTCTTGCTTTGTCATCCAGGCTGGAGTGCAGTGGCGCAATCTTGGCTCACTGTAACCTCTGTCTCCTGGGTTCAAGCGATTCTCCTGTCTCAGCCTTCCGAGTAGCATGCGCCACCACACCTGGCTAATTTTTGCATTTTTAGTAGAGACGGGGTTTCACCATGTTGGCCAGGCTGGGCTTGAACTCCTGACCTCAGGCAATCTGTCCGCCTCAGCCTCCCAAAGTGCCAGGATTACAGGCATGAGCCACTGCGCCCGGCCCAATAAATTTATTTTTAGAGAGTTTTCACTGATTGTAAAATTCTAAGTTGATAGTTTTCCTCTCCTCACCTTTCAGCCCTTAAAGATATCATTAATTTCTCTTCTGGCTTACACAGTTTCTGAGAAGAAGTCTGCAGCCATTCTTATTTTTGCTCCTCTGTAAATAATGTGTCTATTTTTCTCTGGCTGCTCTAAGGACTTATTCTTGAACACTAGTTTTTATGATGTGCCTTCATTTTTTTATTTTTTATTTTTTTGGTGTGGGGGTCTTTATCACACATTTGTTTGGTTGAGCTTGTTAGATCTCTGGATTTTTAAATTTCCTCAAATTTAAAAAAAAAGTTCAGCCCACATGTCTCTAAATTTTTATGTCTCCCTACTCTTCCTTTTTGTTTGGGATTTCTGTTAACGTTGTGTTAGACTTTTTTTAATTTTAATTTTAATTTTTTAAGTTCCAAGGTATATGTGCAGGATGTGCAGCTTTGTTACATAGGTAGATGTGTGCCATGGTGATTTGCTGCACCTGTCAACCCATCACCTAGGTATTAAGCCATGCATGCATTAGCTGTTTTTCTAATGCTCTCCCTCCCCCACCCCACCCCTCAGACAGGCCCCAGTGTGTGTTGTTCCCCTCTCTGTGTCCGTATGTTCTCACTGTTCAGCTTCCAACTAGAAGTGAGAACATGTAGTGTTCGCTTTTCTGTTCCTGTGTTAATTTGCTGAGGATAATGGCTCCAGCTCCATCCATGTCCCTGCAAAGGACATGATCTTGTTCCTTTCTATGGCTGTAAAGTATTCCATGGTATATATGTACCACATTTTCTTTGTCCAGACGTTAGACCATTTTTTATGTACAGCAGAAGAGCAAAAGGACCTATGATGTTACCTTTAATATTTTTCTATAAGTTCGCTAATCCCATTCATGAGGGCTTTGCTCCTATGACTTAATTACCCCCAAGGCCTCACTTCTTAATACCATCACCCTGGAACTTAGGTTCCAACATAGGAATTTTGGAGGGGTACATACATTCAAACCACAATGAAGCCCTAACCCATATTGTGACTGCATTTGGAGGCTTCAGGAGGTAATTAAGGTTAAATGAGATTGCAGGGTGGAGTTCTCATCTGATGGAATTGGTGGCCTTACAAGAAGAGACAAAGAAAGATAGTGATTTCTCTTGGCTTGATCATGCACCTAGGAAAGGCCATGTGAGTGCATAGCCAGAAGGCAAACATCTGCAAGTCAGAAAAAGAGCCCTCACCAGACCTAGTCATACTAGCACCTGATCTTGGACTTCCACCATCTAGAATGGCAAGAAATATGTTTCTGTTGTTTAAGTCACTCAGGCTATGACATTTTCTTACAGCAGCCTAAGCGGACTATTACAGGTTATACCATTGATATCTTGAGCAAGGCTTATTTACTCAACAGACATTGAAAAAAATTTACAACATTCCGATATAAAACCTTTAGAAATTATTTCATGAATAAAATAGTTATAAGGCAATTTCATTAAGATAGTGTATTAAAATATTTTTGTTAACACTAAAAAGCAAATTAAACTTGAACTCCGAGAAAGTGAGATGATTTCGTAGTCAAGAGACAAAGGAGGTAGTATAGGATAATTAAGACAAATGATTTCTAAAGAAATTAATACTTTACCAAGTATAACATAAATTTCTTAGTGCTATCCTTTCACCAAAAGACACCAAACAAGCTCAGAAATAATGTTATTTTGTTTATATAATATATAAGTGAGAGTAACTATTAAGAAATATGACTAAAATATGATTGAGATTATCCTACATAAATACACTAACCCTAGGCTAAATATACCCTAATATTTCGGTTATATTTTAAATATGATTGATATTGACATGATGACCACTTATTGAACTAAAGGGACCAAACCACATACCCCAATTCATTCCCAGAATAAGTAGGCAATGGAGGGAATGTTGTGAATATTTACAGAAAATACCTTTACTAATGTGATGTTAGAGTCCAGAAGTTGAATGAACAGAAACTATCAGGAACACTATTATGTAAAAAGAGAAAATAAAAAAAAAATATGATCCTAATTCTATTTTTTCTCTCAATAATATGTCAGAAAGTGAAGAATTGCAGACCTATCCATTATTGTCTGTACTCTGTAGTTTTCGTTCATATTCAACACAGTCAATTGACAGGAGACAGACCTGGAGAAAGAAAAGGAGAGATCGTAAATGGTCAATCTCCTCTCCAATGAGCTAGTTTTCAAAGAAGGGCATATGAACAGTGCGCTAATGTCTGGTGTTCATCAAACAACAAAAAAAACTCTCTATTTTGAAATATGAAATTTTATTAAAATTGTGCAGTCAAAGTATACTCAGTGGTTTTATTTAACTCCTCAGTTTTTATATAAATATTGTTACATGGATCATGAGACCATATTTAAACTTCTATTTGGGGTTAAATAAAATAATCTAAAACAAGTAAATACTCAGACACAGCCTGTGGCTCAGTTAAAAAATTTAATAGTTATAGCAGATGAACTGGGAAGGTTGAGGTCTGACCAGCACCCATCTGACTTCCGTGGTCTTTCTCAATGTATACATCACCCTGCTTAGGAAGCTGTTTATATTAGTTGGCTTGATGACTATCTTCCAATTTAAAGAGAGGTAAATATAACCTTGGATAGCTAGGTGGAATGTTTGGCAGTGGAAATGTACGTATAATTATTTACTGGCCACTGCCAACTCACCTCTGACTTGAAATGAGCAGATACAAAAACAAAACCGGTGAATGTAATAGAAAGTTCATTTAGGACATGAAGAGCAAGAATTGGAACCTTTATAAATGTTTGAAATAGTCTATCCTGGTAATATGTTTGAGAGCTCTTCCCTCCTGTTTCTTAATTGGTAATATACATTTTTTTCTCTCTCTTTAAAGTAATTATGTATTTTTGAGCATATCCTATTTGCAATGTCCAGATATTGGCAATATAGTAAATATGCCTACAAAGATGTAGAAGGTGCAGTTATTGTCTTTAAAGAACTTTAAGTCTTGCAAGGAAAGATAATATAAGCATACTAATACCGAGAGAGCAAGTCTCTTAAGAGTAGAACAAAGAAAGTGCTAAAGGAACTTCACTCCTTCTAGGTCTAGGGCCCCAGGGGTGTAATTCAGCTAATCAAGAGGACATAAATTCTAACTTTGTTCCACTCTACATTCTCAGATGACAGGGCTAGAAGTCTACTCCCATTGAGATCTATGGCTTTTGCTCTACAAAAAAAAAAAAAAAAAAAAAAAAATGACTTATTCTCTGACAACATGGACTCCTATCTGGCTTGGTTAACCTGCTCTCACTTCCCTTAGGAGGATAACTGAGGTGAAGGAAGTTGCATGTAGCGAGCCAGAGGTTTGCAACTAGGAAATTCTTAGATTTGGGCACATATGTAGCCTTTCATGTACAAAGTTCTCATTTTAACCTACCTCAGGCTACCTGGCTTTACTGATTTATAGTTAATTAGGATTGAGATTTTCATTGAAAATTTGAATACTTATATGCTTTTTTGTATGCATTTCAGATCATGTTGGCTGAAGCAAATAATTGTAACAGCACTCAAGAAATGAATACCACAGGGAAGAGCTTCAACCACCACTGCCCCTGACAACCTGTAAGTAAATCCTGCTGTGTTCCCTGTTCACAGAAATATCTTTCTGACATCACTTGTGATAGATGAAAGATTTCTTTGCTATCAGCTAACAAAATCCCAATACCATTTCCTCACTTTTAAGCCATGTCTCATAACTCCTTAAGAAAGTTTCTGTTGTTTGCTGTTAGACTTTTACTCTAGTCAGACCATATAGGCGCTTAGTTATTATATATGTGTCCAAGTTCCATTATGATAAATGAACAGCAATTGGGAAGAAGGTTGAGAGAGGAAATCCATATTAATTATGGCAAAGAAGGCAGAATATATTGTTCTAAGAATGATTCAATGACGTTATACCATTGTGCATTCAAGGCATTTGATAAATACAGAATTCTAGCAAAGAAAGAAGGTCTTCATTCTTAATTTTAAAAAGGAAAAGCCTAAAAGATCTAGTTGCATCTTTTAAATATGTCATTGAATAGCTGCTAATGAAGTAAGACTTTCTTCATTACTAATGGTCAAGAAAACAAAATAGAATCAAGTCCGAACTACCTACAACTGATTTAATTTGTCTGTATACAAAAGAAAAAGCTCTTGAGAAATAGCTAACTGATCAGGTCCAGAGATGCCTTTTATAAGCTATTGAATCCTTTCTGTCTCTTACTTAGCACTTTGCTGCTTATACACTGTTAATGAAAATATTTTACATGTTTGGATGCCTGGAGTGAAAATATTTCTGTTGTAGTTGAACTTAAGAAACTACATGAATTCACATGTTATTTCAGTCATCAAATTAGAATCTTACGGCAAGGAAATGTTTTACCTGTAGATTTATAATTAACACATTAATTTTTAAAAATTTACCAGAATATTATTATTAAGATTCCTTAAGAAAAGATACAGCTTCAAAAGTATCTGAAAGATGAGTAAGCTAGATATTTTGCCTTTCAGAAGCTGAAATTAATGAGACCCCATAGAAAAATAGGAATTTTCTGATTTCCAAACTGATCTCCTGCCTTCTTTTGATGTTCACTTATGCATAAGATTATTTGCATGCTACAATAACCTGTAAAATAATGACTAATTGAGAAATGACAATATAATGTGTTTGTCATATATTGCTGTGTTATATAAACAGTGTTAAACATGTTAACTTTGTTCCATTTTCTGAAAAAAAAGAAACCTAAATGTATTCTTCTATTCACTTAATTCTTGATTCCTCAATGAGAAGCAGCTTCTGCAGACTAACTGAAATGGGTACCTAAATATCACTGAACATTAGCTTAATATAGAGAATTTTCCACCTGAGGAGATGCCTTTTTCTCACTAACTTGACACTTCACCTCTTAAGATTTATAGTTCTTAACTAAAACTGGAAGTAATTATTTTCTTAACTGTGAGAGAAAAATCCTGATTCTATGATTGAGAAGTGAAAATGTCCTCATTGTTTACAGTTTTTGACTAAAAAAGAAATCTGAAGACTAAGGATCTATGATTGGTTCAGCCTCCCCTAACTGGTGGCAATTACATTGTATGAGTGCATGTTACCACTAGCCAGTCAGAACACCCACCCCTCAAACACAACATATGTACCACACACACTGTCTTTCTCTTTTAAATAAAAAGTGTACGTCCTGTGATCAGTAATTTCTGAGAATTAAGTTGTGCATCTGTGAATAGTAGGTTTAAAACAGAGAAGATGATGATGCAATACAGCACATTATTTTGTGACTTTTTAAACCCGGAATTAAGCCTGACATGAATATAGGCTATTTGTTATTGTTTTCCAACCCATTGTTAGTCCGCATTCTTATTGGTGTGTTTTGGCAGAGTTCTGAGTGATATGTTGCAGCCTTCTTTTTTCTAGAATACCAGGAGAACAGTTCTGTAATTTGCCTTCCTTTTTGACAATTAGCAGAAATGTCCATTTGGTCATTATATTTGAATCCTGAGAATTAGATTCTCTCAAATGTCACTATGCACCATGAGGCTCTAGATGTTATTTCAGCAGCTAAACCCAGTTCATGACTCAGCAACCAGCATAACATCTCAAGACCATAAGTGGTCCTCTCCAAGACGGTTGCTGTTGCCACACTCCTGGATTTTGTAGTGGCTGAGGTAACTCCTCTCTGACTTTGTTTGAGACTATTTCCATAAAATACATCCAGTGATTTCAAATTGTGTTGCAACAAACTTTTGGGGGATATTGGGATATCTGCAATACAGAGTACAGAGACACCTGAAGCAAGTCAAGGGTTTATTCTTAGGGGAGAGAGATTATGATTGATATTTTTTCTTAAAAGCATTAATATATGTTTGTCAGGGAATAAGTAATAGAAGCTTAGGTAAAAAGATAATTATTTTAGGTGGTGGGTACTATAAATTTTTTTGTATTTTTTGAGACAGAGTCTCGCTCTGTCGCCCAGGCTGGAGTGCAGTGGCGTAATCTCGGATCTCAGCTCACTGCAAGCTCTGCCTTCCAGGTTCACGCCGTTCTCCTGCCTCAGCCTCCCAAGTAGCTGGGACTACAGGCGCCCGCCACCATGCCCGGCTAATTTTTTGTGTTTTTAGTAGAGACGGGTTTCCCCATGTTAGCCAGGATGGTCTCGATCTCCTGACCTCATGATCCACCCTCCTCGGCCTCCCACAATGCTGGGGTTACAGTTGTGAGCCACCGCGCCCGGTCTATAAAATATTTTTTGTTTGTTAATAGTCCAGTTAGGTTTCTTTTTTCCTATTTGAACTCCTTAGTTCATTTCTGTTCTTTCTTTTCTATTGTTTTCTTTCTTTAACTCATGGCATACTTTTAACACAAGGCTTGTACTTCTGCCCTGATCATGAGATTTATTTCTGTCATTTACTTGATATGTGCTTAGAAATGAAGACTGAGGTCATAGAATGAATACAGGATTTAGAGTCAGATTACCAATTATTACATTCACTGTCCTCATGAACCAGGGAAGGTCACTTTATTCCTCTCCAAGCTCTATTGCCTCATCCAAAAAATGAGGATGCTGGAAAGAATGGATTATCCCTAAGTTCTTTTCCTGTGCTAAAGCCCTTCAATGCTATTAACCCAAGTGCTGATATTCTATATGGATTGGCTTCAATCTAGAGGAATATCAAGAATTGGACAACACACAACTTGTCTATTTACTGGAAGATAAGTGAGATCCCATCATTGGTATTGGCATCTCCACTGATAGCTTTTATCTGTATTAGTAATCATATGCCCAGAGGTTCAATGCTATTTAAAATCTCTTGGTAAATGTAGTTGACAATGTTGTTTAAAATCTCTCAGTAAATGTAGTTGCCACAGGCTTTGGTATCAGAAAGGCATGGGCTTGAATTCTGAACTGTACAGTTATTAACATTGAGGTTATTCAACAATCTGAGGTTATTCAACAATCTGAGCTTTTTCTATAAATTAGGAATAATTCCTACTCCACAGTCATTTTAGTGGGTATTACAAAAATGTGCATAAAGCATCTAGCGCAGTGCCTGGCATAAAACGTATATTTAAGATAAGAATTATTTATTGTTATTGGTATTACTAATGAAAATTGTATTTATTCTTAAAAATATAATTTGAAAAGAAAATAGAAAATATGAATATAAGAGTGTGGGTGGTAGGGAATGAGTGCTATCAATAGCTACTACAACTGTAGAATACGAAAAATCTTATCTACCATAAAATATTCTCTAAGTTAGGATGGAAAATGCCATGTTAACACTCCCCCTACCATCCTCCCTGGCAGATACCATTGATCATCCTAATGAGCTTGGACATGGCCCTAGAACCCTCCTAATCTTAGTGCCTATTGGAAGCACTCAAGGTAAAACTTAATTTACCATCTCTGGCCTAGATCTAGGCTTCACCTAGATTCTAAAAATAAAAACTCAAAAAGGCAAGAAACTCTGAATGAGGAATGTGCATGTACTGGGGATAAAATTTCGCAAAATAAAATGTAAATTAAGTCACAGTTGCTATAATTGCCTGCCTTGCCTTATTTTTGAATCTCTAGAATTTTTTCATTAGCAAATAACTCAAAATTAGTTGCAAAATTGTGCTTAAAATAACATTGCAAATCACACTGTAAGGCATTCCTGGACATATTCATTAATCAAACTAATTTATTGAAAACCTTTATTTTGTATGAGTCACTGTGATTTTATAAATGTAATGATACCTTCAACACAGTTCTTGAAAGTAACTGTTTTGGAATTTGGAACATCATTTTGTATAAAAGAAGAAAAGGGATCAGTAACTTCAGAAATTCTAACTCTATGTAGAAATATTTCCTGGAGAACTACAAAATAAACATGGACAACATTGCAGATATTTTATGGCTACATGGCAAGTCCAAAACACATTTCATCTTCTCACTGTTATTTCAACAGCCTTGCAGCAATACTGACGATTGAGAATAGTGTAGAATGTTCAGTTGAAGGCTGCTTCAGAAAGCTAAAGCACTACTAGAATAAAAAAGAGTCGTAATTGAATGAAATGAAGGGTAATTTAAGGTATCATAGTTAGTAGGAAAAAAAATCTGAATTCGGTTTAACCTGTCTACCCTCTTTTTTGAAACAAAAATTACATCTTCTAAAACATTATTAATTTATCACCCTTGTTAATAAAGTTTCAATTTGCAGAGAATTTTATACCTTGTATCTTACTCCCTAATACATGTGGTATAAGTGAGTGAATAGCATATTTGGTATTTTGAAATATCTCTTAGTGGATTTAAAATAGATTATATTACAATTGATTAGATATAATTATCTAAAAAGACACTTGCCATTGTTTTATATAATTGCAAGTAGAAATTTACCAAATTTGAAATTGTTTTAATAGTTGAAAAGTGATTATAATGTACTTTCTTTTCCAAAACTAATTGGAGGTTAACTACACAGCAAATCAAATACTGATTTTTTGACAGTACATTTGATAAGGATATTTTTAATGAAAGTATTTTAGAGCAGTGATCATAGGCCTGTCAGATTTTGATGGCAGCTGTAAAGTGATTGAGGCTGGTCAGGTGATAGAAAACGTGTGAATACACTTCCTCCATTTTGCTATAGTTAGGTCAGAATTAGTTATAGTAATGAATGTCCTGGAGTGTAATTTCAAATGTAATGGATGATGTGTGAAAGAAAAGAAAATGCTGCTGCTTCTTCTTTTAAATAATTTTTTTAATGGAGCATCTAGTAGATGCTAGAACTGTTCATTACTGTGTAATTTAACTCTTTCAATAATTTTCTGTGGTTAGTTCCACTATCTGTATTTGATAGCTATGGAAATTGAAACAGAAAAATTTAGAAACGTACCTAAGTTATATACCATACGTTCATAATATTCTCCTGGTTCACCGTGTTCTGAACAGTCTGACTGCCACTTTCAGCTTCCCAAATACATGAAGTGCTCTCTCATGGGCTTTATAGTTTCCTCTACGTGGCATACCCTTCTCTTGGATAGTACTAAAACTGGTTCATTCCTGTCTTTCAGGTGTCACCTCAACACTCATCTCCTTAAAGAGGCCTCCCTTGACTATGATATTTGTTCTTTGTTTTGGCAGGGGAGGTTTGAGACAGTGTCTCACTTAGTTACCCAGACTGGAATACAGTGGTGCAATCATGGCTCACTGCAATCTCGACCTCCCAAGCTCATGCCATCCTCCTGCCTCAGCCGCCTGAGTAGCTGGGACTATAGGCGTACCCAACTGTGCCTGGCTATTTTTTGTATTTTTTGTAGAGACATGGTGTCTCACTATGTTGCCCAGGCTGGTCTCGAACTCCTAGCCTCAAGAAATCCTCCCACCTCAGCCTCCAAAAGTGTGGGGATTACAGGTGTGAGCCACTGCACCCAGCAGACAATGCTATTTGAATGAGCTCACCAGCCAACTTCATTCCTTCACAATAGCATTCTGAATACTGCCTTCAGAGCTATATCTTAATCTTCATGGGCTGAATTGTGTCCCCCCCGCCCCCCAAATTCATTTGTTGAAGTCCTAACACACAATACTTCTGTGTTAGTCTGCTTTCATACTGCTGATAAAGACATACCTGAGACTGGGCAATTTACAAAAGAAAGAGGTTTAATGGACTTAGAGTTCCACATGGCTGGGGAGGCCTCACAATCATGGCAGAAGGTGAAAGGCACGTCTCACATGGCAATAGACAAGCAAAGAGAGCTTGTGCAGAGAAACTCCCCCTTTTAAAACCACCAGATCTTGTGAGACTTATTGACTATCATGAGAACAGCATAGGACAGACCTGCCCCCATGATTCAGTTACCACCTATAGGGTTCCCCCCACAACACTTGGGAGTTCAAGATGAGATTTGGGTGGGACACAGCCAAACCATGTCAACTTCCAAACGTGGATGTATTTGGAGATCGAGTTTTTAAAGAGGGAATTAAGGTAAAATGATCTTGTATGAGAGAGTCTTAATCCAATGTTAATAATGAAGAGATTAGGACACAGACACAAGCAGAGGAAAGACCATGTGAAGATAAGAAGAGAAGATGGCCATCTATAAGCCAAGGAGAGATGCCCTCTGAAGAAACCAACTCTGCTGACATCTTGATCTTGAACTTCTAGCCTCTGGAACTGTGATGAAATAAAGTTCCTTGTTTAAGCCACCCAGGCTATGCTACTTTGTTGTGTCAGCCCTAGCAAACTAATACACCATTGTTTTCTTCGATTTATTTTCTATTGCCCCACTTCTAGAAAATTGAATCTTAGATGCAAAAAGACTTTGTCTTATTTCCAATAATTTTCCCAGTGCCTGACAATGTGGCTGGCATTTACTGAGTTCTCAACAAATTATCTCTGGATAAAAGAATGACAGATTGCAAAGCTAGAATGGACCCCCATATTTGCCTAAATCTAAATCTGATTCTCTTCCTCTATTTACCATATGCCTTCTGTAAACAGGCTACACCAAAGGGCTCTTATAATTAAAAAAAAAAGCAGGTTCTGACTTCCAGTTATCCACATAGAAGCATTTTAGTACAAGAATTCAGGATTTGAAATGTGGACACTTTTATCCCAATACTTGGGAAACGAGGAGCTACAGTCTCCTCACTTGTGTACTCGACATGGAGAAGGACAGAATTTACACTCCCTCCACAGCATCAGTGTTAGAGCATCTCATGAAATAATTTGGAACAGTTGATATGCTCCTGAACATAGTTAATAGGATACTAATAACTCAGGGATCACTGAAATGAAGAAGGGCATCTGTGTATCCAGTTATGAGGAACTGGAAAAGACAGAGGAGGGGAAATGAGACAGGCTCTGAAATAGTTAGCTCAGACAACATTTTACCTAGAAAATTCTCCATAACATCCTATATTATTTGCTTCTGGAGGAGCCTGTGTATATTTTTTATTATACTGTTCACCACATTGTAGTGAAATTACATGTTTATACTCATTTCTACCACCAGAATTATATTGTTCAGTTATCATGTCTTATTTATTTTTGTATCTCCAGCACCTACTATAGAGCCTATCATATAGTTGGTGCCAAATAAGTGCAGCATAATCTGAAATTGATATGAAGAATATCCAGTATACTTATATGATATAAAGCAGCCAAAAAGTGCATGTATCATTATTTACTTGTTCTTGTTTCTTACATTCTATCTTGTTATTAATAGAGGGCCACTAATTACAAATGCTTTTACATATATAGATATTATTGAAACTTGGTTGACCATTGAACAACGTGAAGGTTAAAAATGCCAATCCTTGCACAGATGAACACATGAGTATAACTTTGGCTCCCCCAAAACTTAACTATTAATAGCCTACCGTTGACCAGAAGCCTTATCAATAGCATAAACAGTCAATTAACACATATTTCATGTATTATATACTATATTATTACAATAAAGTAAACCAAAGACAAGAAAATGTTATAAAGAAAATCATAAAGAAGAGAAAATATATTTACTATTAATTAAGTGGAAGTGGAGCATCATAGAGGTCTTCATTATCTCTATACATTGATTGAGGAGGAGGAGGAGGAAGAGAAGGAGTTGATCTTTTTGTCTTAGAGGTGGCAGAGTCAGAAGAAAATCCATGTATAAGCAGATCTGTACAGTTCAAACTTAGTGTTGTTCAGGGTCAGCTATATATATCTCTGATGCTAGTCTTTTTCCCATTCAATGATCACCTGACTTCCTCATCCGTGATTAAAAACACATTTATTCTGAAATTTTTCTATTACTTCCTTCAAAGGCAATATTAGATTATAGACAAGTGTCTCAGATAAGTACCTCAGTCCCTCAGAGGTTGGCTAAGAGTTCAGCCTCCCACAAATAACCTAAATGTCATAACTCAGTCTGGTATCATGACCTTGCCATTCACTCTACTTCAGCTTGTCACTTAGAGTCGCTCTCTTTTTAATTCAATAAGGTTTAGAAAACAAATGCTGGGTGCTATAATAGCCAAGTCTACTGAGGGAGGCTAGGCAAGGACTAGGTCAGAATACAGAAATTCATATAAGCCTAGAGTAGTCCACTGGGATCTATCTAGACATCCTCCTGCTCAGGGAGGGTATGAACTGTTATATTAGGAAAACCTCTGAAAGTTTCTGTCTTTCCTGAATCTGGGCAAGTCAGAATATGTAACATTCAGGAAATAATGTGTTGGTATAAGAAATATCTTTTTTTTGAGTAGTAGTTATCCAATTACTTGAATTACAACTGACTTTATTCTCTCAATATTATTTGTACAAAGAAGTGAAGAAAAAGTAGAACTTGAGTGAACTTAAATTGTAATGAGATAAAATAAATTCTGTGAGGCAAGTTGTTTATGCTGAATTAAGCCTCAGGACAACTGAACCTTAAGCCTTATCACACACTGAGGTGTTACACAGGGAAGACACTTAGAGAGTCTGCCCTTGACCCACAGGGTCTCCTAGCTATTGTCTAACTCATTAACTAGTCTCACTGCTTTCTTAGCACCAACAAATACTTGAACTTTTTTTTTTTACCTGTTTATTGTCTTTCTTCACACTTCCTCTGAAAGAGTAGAGGCTTTATCTTTTGTTTCCTGCTGAAGAGCACCTAGGACACTTCCCAAAAAAAATAGTTAGGGTTTAAATGGTCACAGTATCTACCATGTAGTAGGTACTCAACAAAAGTTTGCTGAATAAGGGGATGATCAACTCACAACTTCTTTCTTAATCTTTGTTTAAAAAAAATGTAAACTCTGATAATATATGTGCTATCTAGGATTATAATTTTTTAGTTGAGAAATAAAAATTGTATGTATTTACTGTGTGCAATGCTATGTTTTGAAATAAATACATACATTGTGGAATGGACAAATCAAGCTAATTATCATATGCCTTATTTTACACACTAATATTTTTGTGATGAGAACACTTAAAATATACTTTTAGCAGTCTTCAAACATATAGTACATTCTTATTAACCGTAGACACCATGTTGTATAATAAAATGCTTTAACTAATGTCTCCCTTCTAACTGCAATTTTCTACTCTTTAACCAAAATATTCTAATCCCACTTCTCTTCCCAGCTTCTGGTAGCCCCCATTTCTATTCTCTACTTTTATGATTTTGCCTTTATAAGATTCCACATATGTGATATCATGTGGTGTTTGTCCTTTTGTGCCTGGCTTATTTCACTTAATGTAATGTCCTCTGGGATTTTCCAGGCTGTCACAAATGACAGGGTTTTCTTCTTGTTAAAGAGTGAATAATATTCCATTGTGTATGTATTAAGCTATTCCTATCAAACTAACAATGTAATTTTTCACAGAAGTAGAAAAAACTATTCTTAAATCCATATAGAACCAAAAAAGAGCTCGAATAGCCAAAACAATCCTAAGCAAAAAGAACAAAGCCAGCGGCATCACGTTACGTGACTTCAAACTGTGCTATAAGGCTACGGTAACCAAAATATCACAGTACAGGTATGAAAACAGACACACAGACCAATGAAACAGAATGGAAAACCTAGAAATAAAGCCCCACACCTACAGCCATCTGATCTTCAACAAGGCCAACAAAAATAAGCAATGAGGAAAGGACTCCCTATTCAATAAATGGGGCTGGGATAACTGGCTACCCATATGCAGAAGAATAAAACTGGACCCCCACCTTTCACCATAACCAAAAATTAACTCAAGATGGATTAAAGATTTAAATGTAAGACTTCAGAATATAAGAATTGCAGAAGAAAATCTGGGAAATTCCATTCTAGACATTGGCCTTGGGAAATAATTTATGACTAAGTCTTCAAAGGCAATTGTAACAAAAGAAAAATTGATAAGTGGGACATAATTAAACTAAGGAGCTTCTCTACAGCCAAAGAACCTATCAACAAAGGAAACAGAAAACCTACAGAATGGGAGAAAATATTCACAAACTATGCATCCAACAAAAATCTAATATCCAGAATCTATAAGGAACTTAAATCAATAAGCAAAAAACAAATAACCTCATTAAAAAGTGAAAAAAATGATCAGACACTTCTCAAAAGAAGACATACAAGCAGCCAACTAATATGTGAAGAACTGCTCGCACCACTGATCATAAGAGAAATGCAAATCAAGACCACAATGAGATACACCTCACACCAGTCAGCTATTATTAAAAAATCAAAGAACAACAGATGCTGGTGAGGCTGCAGAGAAAAGGGAACTGCTTATACATTGTTGGTGAAAATTCAAATTAGTTCAGTCACTGCGAAAAGCAGTTTGCAGATTTCTCAAAGAGCTTAAAACAAAACTACCATCCAGACCAGCAATCCTATTACTGGGTATATATCCAAAGGAAAATAATTTATTCTCCCAAAAAGATACATGCACTTCTATGTTTATGGCAGCACTATTTACAATAGCAAAGACATGGAATCAACCTAGGTGCCCATCAGTGGTGAACTGCATTAAGCAAATGTAGTACATAAACACCATGGAGTACTACACAGCCATAAAAATCCACAAAATCATGTCCTTCACAGCAACATGGATGGAGCTGGAGGCAATTATCCTAAGTGAATTAATGCAGGAATAGAAAAATACCACATATTCTCACTTATAAGTGGGAGCTAAACATTGGGTATTCATGGACATAAAGATAGCAACAATAGATGCTGGGGACTACTAAAGAGGCGAGGGAGGGAGGAGGTCAAGGGTTGAAAAACTATGTGGTGCTTTGCCTTCTACCTGGGTAATGTGATCAATAGTACCCCAAAGCTCTGCATCATGCACTATACCCATGTAACAAACCTGCACATAGACTCCCTGTATCTAAAATAAAAGTTGAAATGATAAAAAATTTTAAAAAGACAATTCAATTTTAATATAGGTGATACGCCCATTTAAAAAGTTCAAATGCTGTATGGAAATTACCATTGGAATTGTTACTGCTTTGATTTCTTTGAACGATAAGCATGTATAGAAGAGAGAAGCAAAGGCCGTAACAGAGCTATCCAAAGACTCTTATGTGTGGTTTCTTGCAGTTAGTCAGACTAATGGTTGGATTTTGGCTCTGTTACTTCATGGGTGAACTTGGATGATGTATTTACTCTCTGTAAGCAGCAAGGTATTTATTTAATTATCTTTATGGCAGGCACATTAAATTAGATAATGTAAGTAAAATGCCTGATGTGTTCTCATGAATTCTAGGTATTCTAGAAACAATTGTTAGTATTGTTCTTTTTTCTATACTTTTTTCACTTTACACAAATGTTTATGGAATATGGTCACTTAAATGACCTTTAAAAGTATTGATGTGTGTATGTGTATTTAAACATGTGCTTTCTCTTAGAGAGGATATAAAAATACATAGAAGAAAGCAGGGTATTGATACTGACATATCAGCGTTCACATATGAAAGGTAGAACCATTATTTATGGATTTCAGAAAGGAAATAATAAGTTTCTTTTTATTTTATTTTATTATTATACTTTAGGTTTTAGGGTACATGTGCACAATGTGCAGGTCTGTTACATATGTATCCATGTGCCATGTTGGTTTGCTGCACCCATCAACTCGTCATTTAGCATTAGGTATATCTCCTAATGCTGTCCTTTCCCCCTACCCCCACCCCACAATAGTCCCCGGAGTGTGATGTTCCCCTTCCTGTGTCCATGAGTTCTCATTGTTCAGCTCCCACCTATGAGTGAGAAAATGCGGTGTTTGGTTTTTTGTCCTTGCAATACTTTACTGAGAATGATGTTTTCCAGTTTCATCCATGTCCCTACAAAGGACATGAACTCATCATTTTTTATGGCTGCATAGTATTCCATGGTGTATATGTGCCACATTTTCTTAATCCAGTCTATTGTTGTTGGACATTTGGGTTGGTTCCAAGTCTTTGCTATTGTGAATAGTGCCGCAGTAAACATACATGTGCGTGTGTCTTTATAGCAGCATGATTTATAGTCCTTTGGGTATATACCCAGTAATGGGATGGCTGGGTCCAATGGTATTTCTAGTTCTAGATCCCTGAGGAATCGCCACACTGACTTCCACAATGGTTGAACTAGTTTACAGTCCCACCAACAGTGTAAAAGTGTTCCTATTTCTCCACATCCTCTCCAGCACCTGTTGTTTCCTGACTTTTTAATGATGGCCATTCTAACTGGTGTGAGATGGTATCTCATTGTGGTTTTGATTTGCATTTCTCTGATGGCCAGTGATGATGAGCATTTTTGCATGTGTTTTTTGGCTGCATAAATGTCTTCTTTTGAGAAGTGTCTGTTCATGTCCTTTGCCCACTTTTTGATGGGGTTGTTTGTTTTTTTCTTGTACATTTGTTTGAGTTCATTGTAGATTCTGGATATTAGCCCTTTGTCAGATGAGTAGGTTGCAAAAATTTTCTCCCATTCTGTAGGTTGCCTGTTCACTCTGATGGTAGTTTCTTTTGCTGTGCAAAAGCTCTTTAGTTTAATTAGATCCCATTTGTCAATTTTGGCTTTTGTTGCCATTGCTTTTGGTGCCATTGCTTTTGGTGTTTTAGACATGAAGTCCTTGCCCATGCCTATGTCCTGAATGGTATTGCCTAGGTTTTCTTCTAGGGTTTTTATGGTTTTAGGTCTAACATGTAAGTCTTTAATCCATCTTGAATTAATTTTTGTGTAAGGTGTAAGGAAGGGCTCCAGTTTTAGCTTTCTACATATGGCTAGCCAGTTTTCCCAGCACCATTTATTAAATAGGGAATCCTTACCCCATTTCTTGTTTTTGTCAGGTTTGTCAAAGATCAGATAGTTGTAGATATGCGGCATTATTTCTGAGGGCTCTGTTCTGTTCCCTTGATCTATGTCTCTGTTGTGGTACCAGTACCATGCTGTTTTGGTTACTGTAGCCTTGTAGTATAGTTTGAAGTCAGGTAGCGTGATGCCTCCAGCTTTGTTCTTTTGGCTTAGGATTGACTTGGTGATGCAGGCTCTTTTTTGGTTCCATATGAACTTTAAAGTAGTTTTTTCCAATTCTGTGAAGAAAGTCATTGGTAGCTTGATGGGGATGGCATTGAATCTATAAATTACCTTGGGCAGTATGGCCATTTTCACAATATTGATTCTTCTGACCCATGAGCATGGAATGTTCTTCCATTTGTTTGTATCCTCTTTTATTTCATTGAGCAGTGGTTTGTAGTTCTCCTTGAAGAGGTCCTTCACATCCCTTGTAAGTTGGATTCCTAGGTATTTGATTCTCTTTGAAGCAATTGTGAATGGGAGTTCACTCATGATTTGGCTCTCTGTTTGTCTGTGGTTGGTGTACAAGAATGCTTGTGATTTCTGTACATTGATTTTGTATCCTGAGACTTTGCTGAAGTTGATGATCAGCTTAAAGAGATTTTGGGCTGAGACAATGGGGTTTTCTAGATATACAATCATGTCATCTGCAAACAGGGACAATTTGACCTCCTCTTTTCCTAATTGAATAATGAGTTTCTTTATGTTCCAGGATGTCTCTCCTAAGACCAGCTTTGTTAACACTTGTTGATTGCCCTTAGGTTCTACAGGAAGACTGATCAGTCTGTGTTCTGTATTTTTAAGTGATGAAATTGTTCCCTTCCAAAATGCACCATCACTGGCAGTGTGATGGTGGGCAAAGCTCTGCATTCTCTGGACCTCATGTGTAATATAACCAAGAAGAATCTTGGTTTGTATCTCCAGTTATTTGTATAACAAACATTTATTGGGCATCTAATACATTTGTGATATTATACTAGTTGCCTCAAATTCATCAATGCACAAACAAAAAACCCTGCCCTCTCAGAGCTTAGCTAGAAAGGTAAACAGACAACATAAAAATAAGCTTACTAAATAAGATAAACATTAGGTAAAAATATCCTTAAATTATAAAAATTCAACCAGGGAAAGAGGGGTTAGGAGTGTTGAGGGCAGGTGCTGGGCAGATTGAACATTAAGTAGGTCATCAGGCTAAGCTCCAAGGAGAAGTTAAGATTAACCCAAATACTTGAAAGCAGTGAGATGATTAGTCAAGAAGATATCTGTGAGAAGAACCATCTACAATGATGAAACAGCTACAGTTAAATTTCTCAGGTAGATGCCTGCCTCATATGTTCCAAGAACAAAGAATTTTTGTAAAAATCAAAGGAAGTCATGCCCACTTGGGAAATTGGTCAGCTATGAAGTGACACACGTGAATGTTTATTTTTATTTTTATTTTTTATTTTTATTATTTTTTATTGTTATTATACTTTAAGTTTTAGGGTACCTGTGCACAATGTGCAGGTTTGTTACATATGTATCCATGTGCCATGTTGTTGTGCTGCACCCATTAACTCGTCATTTAGCATTAGGTATATTTCCTAATGCTGTCCCTCCCCCCTACCCCCACCCCACAACAATCCCCAGAGTGTGATGTTCCCCTTCCTGTGTCCATGTGTTCTCATTGTTCAGTTCCAACCTATGAGTGAGAACATGCGGTGTTTGGTTTTTTGTCCTTGTGATAGTTTACTGAGAATGATGGTTTCCAGTTTCATCCATGTCCCTACAAAGGACATGAACTCATCATTTTTTATGGCTGCATAGTATTCCATGGTGTGTATGTGCCACATTTTCTTAATCCAGTCTATCATTGTTGGACATTTGGGTTGGTTCCAAGTCTTTGCTATTGTGAATAGTGCTGCAATAAACATACGGACACACGTGAATGTTGATATCGTCATGGTTAGTCCTCCTCTGACACTGTATAGCCATGGCAAGTTGGGCAACTCACTTTCTCTTGACTCTTTTTTTTTTTTGAGACAGAGCCTTGCACTGTTGCCCAGGCTGGAGTGCAGTGGCACGATCTCGCTCGCAAGCTCCGCCTCCCGGGTTCACGCCATTCTGCTGCCTCAGGCTCCCGAGTAGCTGGGACTACAGGTGCGCACCACCATGTCCGGCTAATTTTTTGTATTTTTAGTAGAGACGGGATTTCATCGTGTTAGCCAGGATGGTCTCAATCTCCTGACCTCGTGATCCCCCCACCTTGCCTCCCAAAGGGCTGGGATTACAGGCATGAGCCACCACGCTCGGCCCACATCTCTCTCTCTCTCTCTCTTTTTTTTTTTTTTTTTTCCCTAGCTGGAGTCTCGCTCTGTCACCCGGGCTGGAGTGCAGTGGCGCGATCTCAGCTCACTGCAATCTCCACCTCCCGGGTGCACGCCATTCTCCTGCCTCAGCCTCCGGAGTAGCTGGGACTACAGGCGCCAGCCACCATGCCGGGCTAATTTTGTTTTTGTATTTTTAGTAGAGACGGGGTTTCACCCTGTTAGCCAGGCTGGTCTCGATCTCCTGACCTCGTGATCTGACCGTCTCAGCCTCCCAAAGTGCTGAGATTACAGGCATGAGCCACCGCGCCCAGCCCCATCTTCTCTTTTAAAGGGGATCTTGGAAGTTACAGCACCTCCTAGTAAAAAAATTATATAATTAGTGTAATTTTGCCAATTCTTTTATCTTTAAAATTTTTCTTGTATGCTTACTATAATGAAAGGAAACTAAACAGAGTTCAGACGGGTATGAGAATTAATGAGAAGGGGAAAGAGTTAAACAAAAAGTTTTTAATATAAATAACTACATTTCATCATTTAGACTATAGTCATGAACTATATATTATTTTTTAGGTTATAAAAAGTCATGTTTCAAAATGATCAAAGTCATAAAAAACAAAGAAATTGTCAAAGATCTTTGGCAAGCAGGAGATGTGACAAAAACACTGCAGAATCTTGGATATGATCCTGGAATCGAAAAACTGGTGAAATTCGAATAAAGTCTACAATTTAGTTAATAGTGCTGTACCTATGTTAATTTGATAAGTGCACCATAGTTATGTGAGATGTTACCATTAGGGGAAGCTAGGAGAAGGGAATGGGAGCGCAAGCGTTCTCAGTACTATCTTTACGAGTCTTTTTGGTCCCAAATTAATTCAATATTAAATTCTGTTTAAAGAGCGTATGGGATAACATTGCCTCATGATTTATGCTCTCCTTGAATGTCAATATTCATTACTAATTTTCAATTTTTTGAAAATTTTAAACAAATAAGATATAAATAGCTTCATGAATGTATAAAAATAAAAGTATATCTTCCTTAAAATAACATTTTTGTTTAATAAATTTAAATGGAATACCATCAGTAAGCTCAAAGGAAGGAAAAACAAAAGTAGAAAAATATTGTCCAAATAAAAACATGTAGAGAAAATACTTAACTACAAAATGAAAGTCAGCAAAATCCTAGCCTGTCTATGCTTGGAAATAAAATCTTCCTAAAATGACTTAGTCCAGAGCCTTGCACATACTAGGCAAAGATGTGTTTGTTTATTTAATGTGAAATCATGGCTCCATTTATATCAGCAATTAAAACCTGCATACATTTCTGATGAGAGGTGTTGTGATAGAATAGAGTTTTCTACATAAAGACATTCCCAACTATGTGTCAAACAGGACCTGGCATAATCTTCTCTGTGTTTGCCAAACCTCCTCCTTGCCAAGAACCCTTCACTTATAAAATAGAGTTGGCAATACCTCTCCTTGACCTTGAGAGAGTATTACAGGAATAAGTAAGATAATGTCCGAATAATGCTCTGGGATCTCGTATGAAGGAACTCTGTCACTGCAATGTAAGAAAAACAAAATTAGTGTTTTTTGTCTAATTTTTTTAAGTTGGTAATTAATATAATGGCTAATACATGGATCTGTCTTAAAGCTCAGTGTGACCATTTTTATGTCTAACAAAACAATTGATCTACTTGCAATCAATATATCTTATTCTTCATCAGATCACAACTTCTTGGCAACAAATTGCCCAGAAAATCACGCATAATTGGCAGCCAGCAGGAGGCTATGAGCACATCTCATTGTCAGGATGTTCCAAGTTTGGGACAGCAATGCCAAATCTGAAGACAGGGTTCTCTGCAATTTGTCACACTGTTTGATTTGTGCCAGTATAAAATACTCGAACATGAGGCAAAGGCTACAGGGAAGCACTGCCCAGTGTGATATAATCAGGATAATAATAAGGGAGAAATGATTCACAGGGTCTGCTTGTTGAAATAGCCTATCAGAGAAAAGAGAAAGAGGAAATAATTTTTACCAAAAAAGAGAGTAAAATTTAAACTATCAGCTGAACTCTAAAATAGAAGACTTTTATAAGCACTGTTGGTGTAAATAAGCATTTGCATGCAGCAGAAAGAAGAATAGAGACAATGGGATTTGAAAAGGATTATCTTTCTTCATAAAATGCAACTATGAAGAATGCCCAAATAGAAAGTATACAGAACAAAAGGGGTGGGGAACAGGCATAATAGTTCTTCCTAATCCTCATTCAAATTCTGAATATAATGTGAATAGAGAATACACTACAGGATTTCCTGATGACTTGAAATGGTTTCATAAGGGGTATCAATATGATATTTCAAAGATGTGGTGTTTGTCTGCATAAGAAACTGGATTCATGTATTTTGAAAGATCTTATCAACCTGGAGAAATGAAAATAATTCTTACTCACCTGCTTTGCTGGCCATTCTTAATTCTTAGCCCTTCCTTTATATTCAGCTACTCCTTTGGCATATTCACACACTTGAGTAAATTGAGAACGTAATGAGAAACATACTTTCTCATGTTGTTTGTAATTGGAAATAACACAAAGTATTTACCATATTATACCTAAATGAAAATTCTCTCTGAATGCATGTTTGCCATAATATATCCTACTGGCTTTCACAGGTGGGCACTCAGCAAAGAGCCTTTGGCTGTACATTGTGTGGTGAAGAGCAGAATCAACATTTAACTCATTAGGCTCTGCCACCATGCAAACATTTAAATACTTTCTTACCAGAATGCTAAAGTGCTTGCATAGCCCACTGAGGTAATGCATTACTTGTGCTTTCTAGAAATACAGGTTCTTACTAGTGTGCATGGTGAATTAGGGTGGAGGATTGCATAAGGCGAGATACTGACAGGTCCTACTGAATACTACTTTTGGTTAAGAAAGGAAAGAAGGAAGTAAGGAGAAAGGGAAGGAGGAAGGGAGGGAGGGAGGAAGGAAACATGGAAGGAAGGAAAGAAGGAAGGAAGGAAGGAAGGAGGGAAGGAAGGAAGGAAGGAAAGAAGGGAGGGAGAGAGGGAAGGAGGGAGGGGTAAGGAAGGGAAGAAAAGGGAAGGAGGATATGGTGAAGGAAAGGAGAGAGCAAGGGAGGGTGAGGAGACAGAAGGGGGAGAAGAAAATGGCTTTATAGAGGAACAGATTTATAGGAATTCTGTCTTTCATAGGCTGATTATAGTCAATCATTTAAAAAGCAAAAATAATCTTTCAGGAGTTCCCTAATTGATCATGTATATTACTTCCATACAAATTCCAACTGTAACAAAAATGCAAACATTAATTTGAAGTAAAATTCAGGTTTCATTTGCCTTTTCAGAAGGAATGCACTTTTCTGTTAAGCAGAAAAATAATCATTGATTAAAAGAATAGCCAATTCTCCGGATAAGTAACACTTTACTTAGAGGATATTATTATATACTTTATTTACAATGGGGAGAGTAGGAGAGCATTTCAATTTTATAATTTAAAAATTTACTGAACTATAAATTATAAATTTGTAATACTACTTCTGTTTTGAGTGTAGTTTTTTTAAATCCATAGTTTAAGAATATTTAAAACATTAAATTTTAACTCCACCTTCACAGTATTACCTGCCGTGTAGTCTAAATAACCCTGTTTGTTCAAGATAGAAGTATTTGAATTATGCAAATCATTTTATTCTGCTATATTAAGACTTGATCAGAAAAAGCTAAGCAGCCAAATGTTTATAATTTGTAAAGTTCAGTTGATTTTTAATCAGCATTAAAGAAAATAGGCCATCTCGTCTTTCAAAAATAAAACATATAAACAATTATTCAGCCACATTTTATTTTTATTACAATGTATGTATCATGATGAATTACTAACTCAATAGAGGGCAATATAGTATAATGGAAAGACCAAGGGATTTAAAGTCAAATGACCTTTGTTTGAGTCCTGGTTCTGCAATTTACTAGATACGTGACCTCAGGCAATTGATTTAATCTAGCTCAATGTGTTTCTTGCTGTGTGTACCTCTTGTGGGGATAAAATGGGGTAATATCTGTAAACGTCTATTCCACCCAATAGTAGGCATGAAATGGTCAAAAGGCTGTCCTCTGAGCTACAGCAACCAGGGAGAGTATTTAACAGCATCACACAAGAGTGTCATGGTGCTGCATAAAGGAGGAATCAATTTTCAACTTAGACCTCAAAAAGAAAGTTACTTTTCAGCCCAAGAGAGTACAAAATAATCCTCCCCATGCCTCAGTGTGGTAGATAGAACACTGTGGATGAGAGATGAAATACAGACATAAAACAGTGCACCAAGACTGAAGAAAAAAGGAAGCACTACTCCTGAAGCATTAGATTAATACAGCAGACAGACATTCTGTAGCATATATGGGAAAGAATAAACCACCACTGAAATTAACCTATAAAAGTGTGGGTACTGGGAATAAACTATGAACAATGGCAACCAAAGAGAGATGATTTACAAATATTCATAACTGTGAAAAAATACACTTCTTGATATATATGGAACAAGAACATGATCATAGTAGTGAAGATTAGGTGAATTTGAAAGAAAAAGAATTTATATCATATCAGAAACAACATTATTTGCCTAGTTTGTATGTATGTGTATTTAATGTATGTTTATGTGTGCATATTAGATGTATCACACTAATGTGTATGTATATTTATTACATGTATAATTTATTGGATAGTTAAATGTACAGACTTCATTCCAGACTTCGGTCAATCTTACCTATTATGTTGTCCTCCACTGCCAAGCTGAATTACATAGAAAGTCTAGATGTTGTTATAATATGAAACTGTATTGGAAAGGAAAGGGCTCTACTCTACCTTAGAAATTCAGTTAAGATGTTAGCGCCTTGATTGCATAAATGTCAGTAAACCACCTTGCTTAGTGAACTCTGTTTTTGTTTGGGGATGTCGCATTGAGAAAAGATCTTAGGAAACTTAGAAGCTTGTTTGAAAATGTCACTCTTCCAAATTGTATCTCAGCTACTGAAATATCTTTGACCAAAGAATGGTCCTTCTCTGTCTGGAAATGTCTTTGAGCAACACCTCTGAAACAGATGCCTATGGAAGATAAATCAAGTTTTATCCATTCATCTTTTGGAGTCAGTCAGCTTAAACGCATGATTTAGACAATCAGTAGAATAGAGACGGATGGTAAGAATGTTCTTATATTTAACTTGAGAAAACATAAAGCATTATTTTGTAAACATAAGGGATAATAACTGAAATGTGATGTGAGGATTAACGTGGAATTTTCATGGACTTACGAGTATCTTGGTCACGACCATTACTAAGTTATGACAAGACAGAAGAGGGATGCAAGCTGTGCCTAGAGAGTGGGTCTGGGACATTCTGCCAACTGAGAAACAACTAACAACAGTAACTCTTCTGCTCTCTCCTGAGTAGGTGTTTAGACTCTGCATTAAATGGAAAATTCATTCATGTTGTGTCGTCAACAAAATTATAACAAATCAGAATTTTAATGAAAACTTAGTGTTTTCCTCTTAGCTTTCATGTTTCATTGCGGTGTGGTTTCTTCAGGGAGACAGATGTATTTGCACTTAGTAATTATGAGCATAATTATGTTTTAAAGCACAGGAGGCATTTTAGGAAATTATCTATAGCTTTGTAGTTTGGGTATTTTTGTGTTTACAGGTCTAACAAAAATTTATTTTTACAACAAGTTTCTATAAAAGCTATTCAGGAGATGACATTTAGGGGCTGATTAACCCAAACAGGCCTAATCCTTTTCCAGGAAGTATTCTATGATGATGATTCCCAGAACTTATGCAGGTGGGATGCCAGTAGAGTGACCGTCTTCCTTAGAAAGGAAATGTTAAGAAAGCTTCCTTTTCAGTATTTGAAGAGGTAGACACTCTTCTAGAATTTTTTTACATGCGTATTTTTTTTAAGTTGTAATAGCCCTGTGAAGAAAATATGACCTTTCGCAGATGGAAAAACTAGTGCCCAGAGAGGGCGAGTGACTTACGTGACATCATACAACTGGGCAATGTTGGAACACAGTTTTGAACCTAGCTGTTCTGATTCCAGAGTCCCCATTATTAACCTATACATTGGCTTTAAAACATCCATCTCCTATAGTCTTTTCCTGTGTTCCCTAACAAGTGCCCTCCAGTGAAATCATCAGCTTCTGGAACTGAAATTTAGTTTAGCCAGCTGATCCAGGGATTTGCTCTTTAATTGTACTTGCCCACAACATTTACACAGATGTGATAAAGATATTGATCACTTAAGGCCCATGAATATCCAGCTCCACTTCATGCGGCACCAAGTATGGTATTTCTCTTTCTTTCTGCCTTCTACAGAAGCCTAAGTTGATATTAAAAGGTTGTGGAAACATGAAACCTGCTTTCAGACAATCAGCTTAAGTCATTGGCTCTTCAATGTTATCCTATTTATACCAGTTCATTATATTGTACTTAATATGAAATTACAATGACTCACTCATAAGTGCAGCTTTCTTAGACTTAATTAGACACAGAAGAATTATTAAACATTTGACAGCATATTGTACATTTGATCTTGGTATTGAATTCTCATTGATATTAATGCACACACAATGTAATATAACATGTTCCTCTGACTGTGAGCTTATGTAATTTTTCTCAATTTAGCAGCTTTGTGGATGCCTGATTCTCTTGGCTATTTGGCACATAAATGTTTTCTAACAAGCTAGATGTTGCTCTTAATTAAAGATAAGACAATTTGATCGGGTAAAGAACAGTGTAAAGACCATTTCAATTAGGGGAAGGTCATCTAGTTTCTAAATTTCAAGTCTTCCCCTGACTACAGGAAATATCAGGTGTGTTATTTAACTGTATCAGTTTCCTCATCTCTAAAAATCAATGTATTAAAAAGATGGTTCCTATCCCTTTCTAGCTCTAAAATGTAATGATTTAACAAATTGATTTTGTAGATTCCATCATAGAGCCATTTTACTTAATTAGAAATCTGATTTCACCAAATTCAAGTACCTCATAACTCTTGTCCTCATAACTGTTGTCCTCATAACTCTTGTCAAGTTGTTCATTTTAATAGAGGATGAGTTCTACTTGTGTTAATCTTATAATTCTTCCTTATTTATTAAGGTCTTGAAAATATTTATCTTGTTAGAAAGACATAATTGAGTAGGAAAATGAACAAATTGAAATTCAATAGCATTTTAAATGAGTAAGAGATATATCCAAGTATGTAGTTAGTAAATAAATAATTCTTATACTACAAAACGTATACATAAGAAACCTGTGTGGGTTTCTGCATAGGAACATGTAAATACTTAGCTTAGCTCCTGAACAGTTTCAGCAGCACCACCAGCAGGGCATACTGCCCTACGGAATGGATCTTCTAGTTTAAACACGTTTTCAAGCTTCTTGGATTTATTAGTTGTTGAAAAAATGATTATTAGTAGAAGAAAAATAAATGTTAACTTTCTACCATCTAATATGTAATCATATACAAATGTAGCATAATAAACTGTTTTTTATTACAATTTCATCACCTGAATAGAAATTATAGTGTTAGCACTTTCAAGAGATGGTTCTATCTGCATGCAGAGTGAGGGAGAGTTCGCATAATGGTCTGTAAGGCATATCAAATTTATTCTGTGAGGTAGATAAAGGTCTTTTAAAGGTCTTACTCCACTTGTGGAATGAATTTCTTATCGTGTATGAATTCAGAATATAACATGTTTTTTCCCCCTCTGAAATGTGGTTTGTTTTCAAAAAGAAGAGAATTACTAAAGAATTTCACTACTGTATAGAAGAGCATCTTTTTAATTAAAGAAAAAATATATCTGGCATAATTATTAGCATTAAAATTCTCTCTATATTGTACAAACATTGTTTAAAAATTATACAAATATATATACTCATGAAAGGAAAGAAATATGAATACTCAAATTTGACCATCAGGAATAAAACTACATTTAGATTAAAAAAAAAAAAAAAACATGGGTAAGGGGACATAGCACTTTTCCCTCTCTGAAACATACATAAGGGAAAGTTGAAAAGATATGCTAAAAGCATATTTTTCTCTTGCTTAGGATTCATCATCACCGGGTTTCTGTTTGTAATAATGATTTCAAAATATTTTAAAATTTGGCTAAAAAAATGAGCCTCTTAGGCCTGACATCATGTAAATATTTTTCAATACAATATGTTATTCTTCACAACCATATAAACATTGACATAACTATTATTACTATCATTTTTATCTACATGTCTGTAATTAAAGAAATGGAGGTGCATAGAGATTGAATACTTGTTTAACAAACCTTACTGAATTCCTTATATGTACCAGTTATTTCAATAGGCCAGGGAGCAAGTAACTGCCTTGCCCCTAAGAAGACAAAATATTGAGGGGAAAAAAAGCAATATATGTATACATATATATTTAGCTTTTAAATTATATATATATAATTATTATAAGATTTAGCACTAAATTCAACATAAAAGCAATATATATTGCTTTTAATTGTATATAATTATTATAAGATGTGGCACTAAATGCAATACATTAATTATATTATTCTAATGCTAGTCATGTGAGAAATATAAATTCAAACATTTTAACTTAATATAACAATTTTAACATTTCTTTATGCATGAGAATATAATCAGCATGAGGACAAAATTGTCTGTTTTATTCACTGCTGTACTCATATTTAGGTAACTGGCACATAAAGATCCTCAAAAATATTTCGTTTCATGAATTAGCATTGAATAAAATCATAACCCTTTTTCTTATTTCCCTCACTCATGCTAAAGAAATAAATACGCTATGACTGGCATGGCCTTTTGTTCATGATATCGATTTAGTCGAAAGTTGTTGAATAAATGAAGAAATAAACCATGGATAATTTTAATGCCAATTTGGAAGTATTACATTGACTGACAAAACTTACAGATGAAAGTGTTTTCCTGTTTATTTTCCACCAAATGTGACTATTTTGCATTATTTCAATGATACAAAAATATATTGCCTTACCCACAAATTATTTTTATTTTCTGTGTCTCAAGTTTTATGGCTATTTCAGGTATCTACAATATTGTAGCTGATATTTATTTTCCTTTCTCATTTTTCTATTATAACTGAAAGTCCGGTATAGATGGAATATATCAGGCAGTTAAACTAAAAAACGAATGGGAAGGAATTACAAAGATAAATCAATAAAGAAGAAATATATTTTGGAGAAATACTATGACATTTTCAGAGAAGATAGATAGATATGGTCTGCTGTAGATATTTACACAGTCTTTTAAAAGTGGGTAATCTGACAAGAAAATGCTTTGAGTTTCTTTTTTACAGTCTTTCATAAAAGAGAGTTTATAATAATTTAAAATTATAGTTCAGGATGAAATGCCTCAATTGAAGAAGGCATCGATGGGAAGTTTAATTACTTGTCCAGGATAATATAGCTGGGGATAAAACATACTTCTGCTTTCACAGTTTAAGAGTATAGCTACCTAGCTTCCTTTGGGTTTATAAGACTGTTCCAGAAGATAAAAAATGAGGCTGCCATCTGGAAATATGGGGTTTTTTTTCACTACCTGAGTCTGGGCTCACCTTTATGTTCCTTGGAACTATTAAATACTGTGAGTCAGTCAAAACAAACACTTTCAAATGTAAAACATTTACTATATCCTCAAACAATGTTGCTGTAAATGTCCATGTTCTCTTGGATACACATGTGTGTGTGTGTTCCTCTACAGAATATGTCAACAATTGAAATCAAATATCGATATCTATACATTGTCATCTAAAATGGCTTTCCAATTCATACTTCCACTACATTGTTTCAAAATTCTAATTTCTTGTACCCTTTACTGACACTTCGTATTAGCATACTTTTTGTTTTTCACCAATCTTACATTCAAAAAAGATCAATTGGTGCTTAAATTTGCATTTTCCTGATTACAAGTGAGGTTAAAAAATATTTATCAATCAGACATGTTCCCTCTTCAGATAATACTCTGTTCTCATCCTTATCTTATTTTTTATTATTATTATTATTTTTTGAGACAGAGTCTCATTCTGTCGCCAGGCTGGAGTGCAGTGTTGCGATCTCCGCTCACTGTAATCTCTGCCTCCCGGGTTCAAGCGATTCTCCTGCCTCAGCCTCCCGAGTACCTGGGATTACAGGTGTGTGCCACCATGCCCAGCTAATTTTTGTATTTTTAGTAGAGACGGGGTTTCATCATGTTGGCCAGGATGGTCTCGATCTCCTGACCTCGTGATCCACCTGCCTCGACCTCCCAAAGTGCTGGGATTAGAGATGTAAGCCACCACGCCTGGCCCTCATCCTTACTCTTAACTTTTATTGTCTTTTTTCTTATTAGTAGTTATTCATATAATTTGAACGTTAATTGCTTTATTTGTTCCATTTGGTTCAAATATTTTGGATAGACTATTACTTGCAGGGCATTTTTATTAAAATACATAGTTACATGTGTATATATTTTTATTTATTAAGCTTTTGTGCATAGACTAACCCATTTCAAATTTAAAACGTAGTTTTCTAGATTATTACCTAAGAAGTTATAGTTTTTTTCTAAAAAAAGGTGTTTGTCAATTTCATATAGGCTTTATTAGGAATTTTGATGTGTACATATTTCCATGTGGGTGTACAATACTATTTATTATGTAACCTATTTTGACAGCCCATTGTTACAACCTACTAAATTTTCTTATGTACATGAGTTAACTTCTTTCCACATTCCCATATATCATCTAATTTTTAATCATTACTTATATAAACTGAAGTTTTATTTATTACTTCATCCATTAATGCTATTCACATCCCTATTCTATCCCCTACAACTATATTTCATTTGCAGCAGTATTCTCTGAGAACTCTGTAGTAGTAATCTTACTGAGTCTCTGTATTTCTGAAAATGTCTGAATTTCAATCTCATTGAATAGTCATTTGGCTGGGTTTATGATACTAGTTAAAATATTCACCCTCAGCTTATCCTGCCCACTCTTCTTAGGCATTGCTGATGATGGCAGTTTGATTCTCATATATTTGTAGGTAATATAGATATTTTTCCTCTTCTCTCACACTGAATAAGTTCAAAGATTTTTCCTTTATTATTATTATTTTTTACTTTATCTTATTTAAACTCACTTGTTTGTTTCTGTGAGGGTTTTCTTTTGAAATTTATTTTTACTGAGTCCTTAATAGACCTCATCAATCTGAAAACTTGTATATTTCTTCAGTTTTGGGAAATTCTGCTTTCTTTCTCTTCATTGTATCTATTCTTTCTTTCTCAAACTCCTACTAAAATGATTTAAAAAATTCTCAACCCATCCTGCATGAGAATTTTTTGAATGTCATATATGCATATTTTTATGCTGTAGTCTGAGAACACTTCTTGCTTCATTCAACTAATAAGCTAATTTTTCCTCACCTAACCCCATTCTGTTATTCATTTCAACAACTGAAGTTGTATTTTGTACTAAAAATTACACTACGTATTTCAGTGACCTCTGCTAATTCTTTTATTTCTCTCAGAATTTTAATACAATTTAAAGTCCTCTACAGCTTACATTTATTAACTCTGCTTACTTTGTTGTATTATTTTTTGAGTGGATCATCACTCACTCATGATGTTGGCTGATGTGGTTTGGCTGTGTTCCCACCCAAATCTCATCTTGAATTGTAGTTCCCATAATCCCTACATGTCGTGGGAGAAACCCAGTGAGAGGTAATTTAATCATGGGGGCAGATACCCTCATGCTGCTCATCTGTTCTTGTGACAGTGAGTGAGTTCTCACAAGATCTGATGGTTTTATAGGGGCTTTCCTCCTTTTGCTCAGCACTTCTCTTTGCTGCCTCCAAGTGAAGAAGGACATGTTTGCTTCAACTTCTCCCATGATTGTAAGTTTCCTGAGTCTTCCCCAGCCCTGCAGAACCATGAGTCAATAACTCTTTCTTTTATAAGTTACCCAGTCTCGGGTATGTCATTATTAGCAGTGTGAGAATGGACTAATACATTGGCTTTCCTTAATTTTATTAATTTTTTATTACATATACTTTTTGGAGTTGAGATGCTTTTCTAGATTCTGTCTGCAATGCCTGCTTAGTGGAGGGGCAGAGGACATATGGCTTTTAATTTGGGATGTTTTTAGCGGGAGTACCCATGGGGCATGTCCACAGCTGAGGCTAGTTTTGTGGCCTGCAGATTCTCCCCACTTCTCCCAAGTGTTGCCATCTATCTGGGTCCTTGTTCTCAGAGCAAAGTCCCCCTCCATTGCCTCCACGTTAAGATAATCGAGCCATGCTATTGCTGCTGCTTATCTCAAGATGTGCAAGAGATTGGCTCCTCTGCCTGTGTCAACTCAATTAATCTTGTTATTTTCCTCTGTGCCTTCTCTTTCGGAGATGAGTATCCACCATTTCTGGGCAAGAAGCATCCTTGCCACATCTTCCATTTTTGCTATAATAGCATCCTTCATCGATTCTGAGCTGTGATTTTATTGTTTATTTATATTTCATCTGCTTTTATGTTTTCAGGATTCATTAGTCTGTCATGGTGTCTCCTTCTTATTTTCAAAATCATTAGTCCATCATAGTGTCTCCTCCTTATTTTCCAAAATGATTATACATTTTTGGAAATATATATTTTCTCTAATCTGTATGGCTTTGAAGAAGGTGGGGTAAGCCATAGAATGTGTATTGTATATTTTCTTGAAAAGAATACTTGATTGTTCATTATATTTTTTTCCGATATGGCTAGTAGTTATGTTTAAAATTCCTTTAAGGGAAAATATTTATTTTTAACATTTCCTTGAAGAACATAGGGTGGCTTAAATTCACAATAAAGTGTAAATATCTGATATAATCAGAGTTAAAGAGGACTATTCCTCAGTTACTTGCTATTTGAACTTAAGCAGTTTGCATTACTACTCTGAGCCCATATTTCTCATACATAAAATTGTGATGATTGCCTTATTGTAATAGTTTCTCCATGATTTAGAATATTTCAGAAGCCCTCTCAAACTATGGAGAAAGAACAGTTTTTATTTTATTAATACATAATAGATGTGTATATTTTCAGGGTATATGTGATATTTTGATATTTTCATATAATATGTTATTGTCAAATCAGGGTATTTGAGACATTCATCACCTTAAACATTTAGTTTCTAATGTTGCTGTTGTTTGTTTTTTAATTTCTAGTCTCTTTCAGATGCATACATTTGTAAAATACAAAGTCATACACTTGGATTTCCTGGTAATACTAAACTTCAATAAAACTTTCTACTTTCTCTCATGTTCTCTATTTATCTCATTGAGGACAAGTAAGAAAATTTGCAGATAGACTTCAGTTCACAGATCACACTTTGAATGGGTCTGTTCTGTTGGACAAAGTGCCATCTTTGTATAGTGGAAATGCAGATGGAGTTTTGCTTACATTCTTGCACACTACTGACTGCCTCCCACTCTCTGCTTCATCAGGCTATCTGCAGGTCCCAGAAGATGATACAGGCCCTCACGTCATTGTTCCTGTGTGCAGATTGCCTAGAATTATTTCTATCACTTGCTGAAGCAGTAATCTCCCATGTTATTTGCTTTTTTCAAAACTGAGCTCAAGCACCATTTCATTTTAAGAACTCCCTGACTTTGTGAGACAGCGATGGACCCTCCTCCTCTCCAGTCCCTTAGTTACACTATCCTTTACCAGCCTCTATGAGACCACTGTGGTTTTATCTATGTTTGCTTATTGATCCTCCTTCGATCAGAGTGTTAACTTCCGTACTGCTTATGTTCTTGTTTCTTTGTATCTTAAGAGCATAATGGCATAGTACCTGGCACGTGGAAAGTGTTTGACATGGTTTGGCTCTGTATCCCCAGCCAAAATCTCATCTCGAATTGTAATCCCCATAATCCCCACATGTTGGGGGTAGGACCTGGTGGGAAGTGATTGGATCATGGGGACAGTTTCCCTCATGCTATTCTCATGATAGTGAGTGAGTTCTCATGAGATCTGATGGTTTTATAAGTGTTTGATAGTTCCCCCTACACATGCATTCTTCTTTGTCTTGCCTGCCGCCATGTAAGATGTGTTTGCTTCCCCTTCTGCCATGTATGTAAGTTTCCTGAGCCCTCTCCAGCCATGCAGGACTGTGCGTCAATTAAACCTCTTTTTAAAAATAAATTACTCAGTCTCGGGCAGTTCTTTACAGCAGTGTAAGAATGGACTAACAGTGTTTCATAATTACATATTAGTAATAACTTTAAATAGTAATTATTTGCATTTATTACTAAATATGTAATTATGAAACATTGTATTTAATGTTTGCTTTAGTACATAACTCGCCAGTATTTTAATTTTTCTTCTATAGATTCAGTGTGCCTTTTTCAGTCAGATGACTCCTGTTTTTATTAAATTCTGAGAAATTATTAGCCATTATTTTGTCAGCTATTGTCTCTTCCCTAGTCTTCCTCTTCATTCCTTTTGGAACTGCTGTTTGACGTGTATTGAACTTTCTCATCATTTATTCTCTGGGTTTTTATAACATCTTTATTTTTTATTTCTTCATCTTTTGTTCATCAATATGTTTGATTTCCTCAGTACGCCAAACTCATCTTCCAATGAATTTATGTTTTTTTAAACCACGTGTTGAATCTTTAGTTTCAAAAGCTAAGTTTTTTAAATTTTCAGACATTCTGCATATAATAAAGTCTTTTTATAACATATAAGAGAAAACGCAACAATCTAATCGTATTAAATATAGAACTGGGTTTTTTGAGAAATATGTTATGAATTACTATTCTCAGCATAGGCACTAAAACTGTCTCCTAGTACAAAGCATGTATCTATTTCCAATATCCTCATAGAACATTCCATTAAACTCCTCTTCATCAATTTCACTTTGAAGTGCTTATTTTGGGCACTCAAGTATTTCCCTTTCATATTTTTGATTTGCTAAGTAAAAATTAAATTATTATATTTTATATTTGCTGCTTTGTGTTTGGTATGGAGGAGTTTATGATGCCAGTTCACCTTACTCAATTTCTCTATCAGGTGAACCGTGTTTATGCTAGGCTGGGAATTTATCCCTTGCTTTCTGCTCAATGTGAGGGCCAGAGCCAGGCCAAGTGTTCTGAACCAATATTCCCAGACTTTGACATCCTGTCCTAATAATTCTGGACTTTAGACATTCAAATGAGGCCTATATTCACTCTATACTGAATTTCACTCACTCATACTGTGGGATTATTGAAGTACAGACTGGCATTAGGTCTTTAGGGAATTCTCTATCCTTTTCTAAACACATTTCGATGTAATATGTTTAAAATCGTTTGCACAGCAGTAAGTTTTCTAACAGTTGGCAGGTATGTACATCAGAATTCTGCTTCTGGAAACAAGTGCCATTCACAAATTTTGTAATTAAATGCACTGGCTTGAATGGTATCTCTGATATAATAAATGAGAGCTTCCAATCAGGGAAAAACATTGACTTCAAAGTTTGTTTTTCATTAGAGCTAATATAGTTTCACTGTTTTCATTTCTATTGGGTGTTAAAATGGTACCGAAGTAACTTCAGAGGATAACAGCACTGTCGAAGGAAGATTACAGAAGTTTCTTTCCCTACTAGTTAAGAAGAGTATCAAAGAAAATTAGGTAAACAGATGAAAAACAAGTAGCGTTTATATTGAGATAGGGTCACAAGTGCATGCATACCATAAATGGTGACATGTGCTATCCAGGGGTAGAGAAAAAGAAGATATCAAATAACACAAGCAGCTACCATTTCTCCACCTCAGAAGCTAGCTATGACGGAGGACAATGAGTTACCATTATCTTGAACATTTTTGTTAATACCCCACAAACAACTTTAGGGAAAGCAGAATGTAGGGGCATGGGTAGGAGTCCAGAAGAAAACACTTATGATTAACATGAAAAAATAGAAAACCACTAAAAACAGGAAAGTTGTCTCACCATTCTTCCTAGATGGAAAGAAGGTGGGGGAAAAATGCTGGATAATCTGATTCGTCTCTTCAACTTCAAACAAGCAATTTTAAGAATAGGTGGGAAAAAATGAGGATCTGAGAGAGGGCAAATGAGGTGTAGGGAGAATCAAATAAAACTTCACTTGACATTTTACTCCTCCAAAGAGAAGTAATAATGACATGAGCCAAAACATTGAATTCACCTACAAGAAGGAAATGAGTTAAAAACTCCTACAGAGGTAGGAATGAAAGGAAATGTTCTTCGTTAGATAAAGGTTATGTTAATCTAGCTCCTCATAGAAGAAAACAGATGTCAACACAGGATTAAAAGTACAAGTATTTTATTAAATGTCTATGTGAGAGAACAAGGAAAGGGAGCCCGGGAGCTGGGAGAACTGTCAGGCCAAGAGGAAAGTCAGACCCTATGTAAAGGAAAGAAGGTTGTGTGGAAGCATCTGAGACTCTTAGGCAGTTTAAAGAAGATTCAGCAAGATTGTCAGGGATTCCTTAAGCCAAAGTCAGCCATCAGTGGAGTACCATGTGTTCTAAGAAAGGGCCTAACCTAATTTCCTGCCATGCTCAGTCATTGGCTTGAAGCAACCCATTGCAAGTATGACCTCAGAGCAAACACAGCAATAAGTCTCAGAGTGTGGCCACTGGGGCCTTTGGTCAATTACCCTCCATTTCCTATAACTGTAAGGCTTGAAAGTACATTTTCATGGCTGCCATAAATGCATAGGCATAAACTGCAGCAAACATCATAGCTGGCAGTGGAAAAATAGCGGCATTCTCAAACTTAATAGGAAGGTACATTATATTGATGATTTGAGCCAATGCAACATGATAGGTAGAGGGGAAAAATTGGAAATGAAAGGCACAACTGTTGTACTTTGTAGATAATATAGTTATTTATAAAATCTAAGTGAATCTATTTATAAATTCTGAACACTACTAGTCAGACAATTCAGCAAGTTAACTGGGTATAAGGTTAACATGAAACAGTCTTGTATAAAACCAGAACCAACATGTATTAATCCTCCAAATGAATAAGCAAAAAACAAAAACAAAAGCTTGCAAAGAGAAAGCATACTATTCCAATTCAATTAGAAAAAAAAAACCCTGACATTTCTAGCTATTGGTGAGGGTTTAGGGAAAATTGATACCTGCAGCAATGCTGGTCAGAGGGTAAGCTGGTATAATCACTCTGGAGAGCAATTTAAAGCTGATATGTGGGAAAGCTGAATATGTACATGGCCCAATTCCCAGCAATTCTACCTTTAAGAACAAGTGCAGAGAAACTCTTTTGCTCATGAACCTGGAAGCACATTAAAGATATTTTCTGAGTTATGAGTAATATGTAAGAAAAATTGCAACCATCCCAAATCAGTGCTATTCAAAAAGTGCATAGTATTGCTCTGTGAACAGTTTGTTACCAATCTCTTGTGAGATAAGGGGCTTGCTTCAGAGGCAAATCAATTACCTCATTGCACATACTCTGGTTTAAACTGCCTCATTTCCATATACTGTTTTGTTGTGTTTTGTCTTTTAGCATGGTTTTCTGGATGAAGGAAACGATAGATTGATATGCATTGTGGTACAAGCTTCTTATCTCATTACTGACCAGGTCTAAACAATTTGCAAACCATATACTTTGAGTAGCACTGACTCACACAAATACAAAAAGAGGAAAAATTAAAAATTATAGAATCTTTATACTCTGTAGTAGCATACCAAGGAGGAAGGTGGACGTGAGGTGGTGGGAGTGTTCTGCCTAGATGCAAACAAAAAGGGGGAGAATTGTCTGTAGAGAATTTCAAAACAATAAGACCAACAAAATGTTGGCAATTCTAAACAATGCCAGTGATAAAATACCACTCTCTTCCTGGCAGATAGTTACCACCCACCCTTGGCTTCTTCCACTCTCACCATAGCTTACCTTGGTATAAAAATATACCATATATAAGTTAAATGGCTCATGCCTGTAATCTCAGCACTTTGGGAGGCCAAGGCAGGTGGATCACTTGAGGTCAGGCGATCAAGTCCATCCTGGCCAGCATGGTGAAACCCTGTCTGTACTAAAAATACAAAAATTAGTCAGGTGTGGTGGTGCACACCTGTAATCCCAGCTACTCGGGAGGCTGAGGGAGGAGAATCACTTGAACCCAAGAGGCAGAGGTTGCAGTGAGCCCAGATCACACCACTGCACTACAACCCAGGCAACAGAGCGAGACTCTGTCTCCAAAAATCAACCATGGCAACAACGCATAACCATGTACAAGTTAAATGAACTATAATTATATGTATATACATTTAAGAAATGTCAAAAATTCACACTAAGCCATTTCTGTATGTTTGTCTTATAAATATGTTATAAAACTATAAAACCGTGGACAACTAAACTAAATAGTAACTTCTTGTTAGTAGAAAGTAATGGAGGGAAATAAGATAGGGAAGAGGCACAAAAAGGACTTCAACTGAGTTTATAATGCATTATTTTTTTAAATGATTTGAAGCAAATATGACAAATGAAAAGATATACACTGAAAATTACTTTCAAACTTGTTTTCTTACAAAATACATATTTATTACATATTTATTTTTGAACACAGTGCACTGTTTCAAGCTTTTTATCACCATGAATTTCTTTACTTATTCTTTTTACAAAAATTATTATTAGATATAAATAAAAAGGAAAGAAAACAACAGTTCATGGCACCTGAATTCTCCTGCCATGATTATTATTATTCTTTCTTCACATTAGTAGAGTAACTAGTAGCTATTTCATAATTATGAATTCTACTAAAAATATTAAGTTAGATGTTTATCATACACTCACAGTTTTCAACCAAAAAGTCCTTACTGTAACACAATATCACCTCACACCTGTTAGGTTGGCTATTAGATGGGTAGAGAGAGAGAGAGAGAGAGAGAGAGAGATAGATAGATAGATAGATAGATATAGATGATAGGTAGATAGATAGATTTGTTGGCAAGGATGTGGAGTAAAGGAAAGTGGAGAATTTGAACACTCTTGGTGGGAATGTAAGTTGGTGTAGCCAGTATGAAAGTTACTTTAAAAATTAAAAATATGACTACCATATGATTCAGCAATCCCACTTCTGAGTATATATCCAAAGTAATTGAAATTAGAATCTTAGAAAGATAACAGCGCCTTCATTTCATTGAAACATTATTTACCACAGCCAAGACATTAAATTCACCTCAATATTTATTCAACATATATATCAATAAAGAAAATGCAGAATATATATAGTCTTCAGGATTAAAAAAGGAAGGAAATCCTGCCACTGAAAACATGGATAAACCTGGAGGACATTATGCTAAATGAAATAAGTCAGAAGGGCAAATTCTCCGTGATACAACTTACCTGAGAAATTTAAAATAGACTCATAGAAGCAGTGAGTAGAATGGTGGTTGTCAGGGGCTGGGGCAAGTGTGAATGGGGAGGTATTAGTCAAAGGCTACAAAGTTTCTCTTATATTAGATAAACAAGTCCTAGAGATATACTGTATGGCATAGTAAATATAGTTTAAAAACACTATATCGTCTACTTAAAAATCTGCTCAGAGTAGATCTTATGTTATGTGTTCTTGTCCCCTCGAAACTTAACAGTAGTTAATACATAAAGATGGCAGGAGAAAACTTTTAGAGGTGATGGATATGTTTATGGCACAGATTGTAGTGATGGTTTCACAGATGTATACTCATCTCCAAACTCATCAAGTTGTATACATTAAATATGTACAGCTTTCTGTATGTTCATTATATCACAATAAAGTGATCTAAAAATCACTAGTGAAAGTATGTTTACTCTTATTAGGCACTGCAGAGGAATATTTTGAAACCATTACAAACATATTTACAGTAATTTTTTAAGATATAGAAAAATGTAATGCATTGATTTGAATGTCCAAAAGAAAAGTTAATATTTAAAAAGCTACAATAAGATGTAGTTTTAAGTGCTAGAAGGAAAGAAAATTGAGTAATATTGTATACAGTTTCTTTTTGTAATACAGATAAAATTATAAAACCTATGGTTATGCCAAAGAAATAGTCAAGATATTATTCTTTTTCAAACACAAATATATATGAACTATCTGATTCTTTCCATCATTGTTTTATTTAAATCACATGCAATTAAATAGTAGATAGCAAGTAGAGCTTTGTATTTTAATTAAGTATTATTAAGTTCCCATATAATGAAATTGGCAGATGCTCTCTGTTTGGGGGAGAGTGATTAGGAATTAAAGCAACTGAGAAAAGGAATGAGGAATCAAACATAATATGAGATATAAAAGCATCATATGACATCTATTATTAATCCATTGTTTTTCTAATACTGCACTTATAAACCTGAGTACTGACATTAAAGCTAAACTAATAAAAATGAGTAGAGAAATTCTTTTATAAGGAATGTAGTTTGGGGGTGATTTTTAATGAAAGAAGCTTTTTAAAAATTCTAAAAGTCATATTATGCCATCTTCACAAAGTTATTTCAATTTTCTGGTTTTTAAAAATCCTTAGGGTGCTGTTTTTAAAATAGTATGTCTATTCTTTTTGTTCTCTTCCATTAGATAAAAGGGACTTATTCTCAAATGCAGGTAAAACAAAATAGAGCACTATCGTTTTTTATCTAATAATGCAGATTAGATTTAAATTTACTGCTGAAATCTGCTTAAATTGATTATTTTCAGAATGGAATGCTACAATTTACCTATTTAGTGTTATTAGAATATTCTTACTACTAAAATGCTAAGAAAATAGTTTTAATTTATTCTTCCTTTCAGTGTTAAAAATCCTGCTTTATTGGTGCATTTAAAAAAATTATCGTAGTTTTCATTTTCCAAAAGGACCTCAGTGCATAGCCACATAGGACCCGAAGTACCATTATCACAGCTATTATTAGCCTTAAAAAGAGGAATATAAATAATAATGCCAACCTCGGAAAAAAATTGTGGAGTTAGTCAAGTGCATTTTTGTCGTCTTCAGTTATTCCCACTCCAAATTTTAAGTGTCAAAGAGCTAAAAAGCATTCTCCTGTCTTCAAAAGGAAAGAGCGGCATTTTCTTTGAAGTGACTTGAGATGTACAATGGAGCGAAGATCCAGAAAACAGTCTCCCCTTCACTCTGGCTCTATTCCTGCCCACACCAGTGCAAGGCAGTGAGGATGCGTTTTGGCTTTTCGTTACCTACACTTAGAGAATATCCTTCAATGGGATTAGTGATGAAAGGCTTAAGATGTAAATTCCCAGGACATTCTATAAAAATGAGTTTCAGTCAAAATGCTATTAACAAGCTGGTAGTCATTTTCTGCTGCCTAAAGCTCACAAGCAACCAGGGAAATTAACATGGGTAGAGGGGATCCAGTAAAGAACCCTTCAGGGAGCTGAGGAACTGTGGGAATATTGAAGTGGAAGATCATGAATGGAGCACAATCATAAAAATAATGATAATCGTAGGAATAATAGCTAACACATAGTGTTTAATTTGTTTAATTTGTGCCAGGTATTGTTTTAAGTGCTTTGCATAAATTACTTAATCCTCACCACAATCCTTTGAAGTAGGAAGTATGATTATCCCCATTGTACAGGTGAGAAACTGAGGCATGGAAGGGATGACTAACCTGCCAAAGGTCACAGCTTGTAGGGCTCTTTCGGTGGAGGCCTGTAGAGACCAAATACTACAGTTATTAGAAATAAGATTTAAACAAAGCAGACTTTCATATTTCCGTGTGTGTGTGTGTGTGTGTGTGCATATATATATATATATATATAAATTTTTGGTGTGTTTATAGATGATAATGATAATCACCAAATAATGTATGTTTTCCAAGAAAATTAGTGATACTAATAACAGCTATTATTATTAATAATAATTGTTTTTTTGAGACAGAGTGTTGCTCTGTCACCCAGGCTGGAGTGCAGTGGCATGACCTCGCCTCACTGCAACCTCCGCCTCCTGGGTTCAGCTGATTCTCATGCCTCATCCTCCTGAATAGCTGGGATTACAGGCGCCCTACTACCATGCCTGGCTACTTTTTTGTATTTTTAGTAGAGACGAGGTTTCGCCATGTTGGCCAGGGTGGTCTCAAGTTCCCTAGCTCAGGTGATCTGCCTGCCTAGGCCTCCCAGAGTGCTGGGAATATAGGCGTGGGCCACTGCGGCCGGCCCTAATAACAGCTATTATTAAGGACAGACTATTTGAGAGGTACTGTTTTAAGTGCTGTTCATGTATTATCTGATTCAATCCCCCTGATAATTTTTAAAGAAAAATAATAGTATTATCCCCTTTTCATATATAAGGAAACAGAGGAGACGGAAGTTAAGTCCTATGTTTAAGGTCACACAGAAGGCAGAGTATCCAGCACTGAAACCGAGGTGTTCTGGCTCCAGAGCTGTGGCGCTACACGGATATGTTGTAGATTATATATTCTTGACAATAAAGTAAGATGAGAAACCATTTTTTATTGCACAAAAACAATATTAATCATGTATGTGACTAATGATTTCTCCTTAATTACTTTAAAGAATAATGAGTACTAGGTGTATTAGTTGACTAATTTTACCATAAAATTTGATTAACAGCATAAAACTCTATTCGAAAAAAGTCCGTCTTTATGGTTTGCAACTCATTCATCGTATCTCCCTGCTTACAAAACAAATTCTAAAATTTGGAATACTACTTCAATAATAATGATATTTCTTGATATTTGAAAGTAACTTGGATCAATCATAGACCTCCATAATAGCTATCTACTGGGTTTCTCCAAAAGTAACAGTAACTCAGATAAACTTCCTCCTTAAAGCAATTCCCAATTACCCTGCCCCATATTATTACTTTAATACTTGAAGTCATAGAGCAATTTTGACTCTTGACAGTCATTTACCATATATGAACCTAGTTCTTTCAATTTCGTGATAAATTCTTTAAGGATAAGACCCATGCTTCATCATTCCTCTGCCATTTTAAATAAAGTATATTCTTTGTATTCAGGGATTTATTTTTTTCATCAATTAGTGATTGGTTGATTGGTGCAAAACAGGGATTATAAGCTAGTATACCCAGGTTAAATTGTTCTACAGTTATTTGGCACCTACTGTGATTCTCAAGCTTATCTACACATGAGCTACTTATTTAATCAATTTTGGATGGGATTCAGATATAGACATTTTTTCAAAGATCCCAACGTATTTTTAATGTGCAGTAAAGCTAGAGAACCACAGGGTTCAGGGATATGAAAAGACCCTGAGGTTGATGGCTGACCTGCCAAATACTGCAAGTAGATGAGATTAATTTATCCGTTGATTTGTCACATCCTCAATACACAATTATTTCAAATGATCAGTGCCCAACTGAGACATTAGCTCAAACATTAGCCAAAGTACCTTATTTCTAGAGGATTTTATATATATATGTCGCTATCACAAAACTTGTCACTTTAGGTCTATTCTATTTCTTAATTCATTATTTCAACATGTGAGCACCCATTCACAAACTTTTATTTTTCTTGGCAATATGTGCAAACAGAAAAAAATCTCAGATTGGCTGTAGTTTGGTATTCCTCTCCTCTCTTCTCTTTCTCTTCTATCAATCCTGCTTTGTCTTTGGTTAGAAAGAATCAACCTATGGGTTCATCTCCTTTGCCACTGAGTGAACAGCATGCTGGTAATTAACTTTATATCTTGACACGTTCATTTGCTTTTTGTCTATTTGATTTGTCCTAGAATTATAGTGTTAAGTAACATCTACCAATACTCATGTTTTTATTTTTCTTTTTGCATATCCAATAGCTTTTAATTTATATGATTAGTTGGCATTATTTTGTTACATAAAAGTTTTTAAGTATTATAAGGACTGCCTAAAAGAGAATAGCACCTTTCATTAAATATAAAATTTATTTATTTTTATGGTTTTCACCTTGAATTCTATTTTGTCTGACATTTGTATTGCCATCTTCCATTTTATTTTGTTCCTCTGCACCTGATCTACTTTAACCATTCTTTCAGTTATACTTATTGTGTAATTTGTATTTTAGAATATCTTTAAAGACAACATTCATTAAGGATTTTCATATTCTTTAACTTTGAATATTTCATACTCTTGTTTTAATGTGTAAATTGAATATAGTTGCATGTAGTTCTATTGTCCCCTTTGCCTCAAGAAGTGTGTATTCTTTGCTTTTAGTTTTTATTGAAATTTGAGAAATAATTATCTCATTTTTAATTTAAGTAAGTTGGACTACTCTCAAATCAGTGATTCTTTATTAATGTCATGAAGGGTTATAGATCACAATTATTACTATTATTATTTTATCTTTAAAATCCATAACTCCTACTTCAAATGCCATTTTACCATATATCTGATGTTGTCTCCACATCAAAACAACTATTTCTACAATCTATTCATTTAACTATTAACATTCACTAAAGTTTGTATGGCCCTAATATTCTCATTTTTAGATTTGTGAGTTCTTGTATTTCATTTTTTATCTTTTTATACCAAAACCTAGTTAAGCTTGGATGCAAGATTTTCTCATTCCTTTAATAATTGATGATATAGTCTTGCTTCTTTTGCTCATGAACTGCATCTGTCTCAGTAATGTTAATGTTTTGGTCATCTAAAAATTAGAAAACACTCATTAAACTGCACATGCTATAACTTTCACACTATTAATTATTTGAAGGTAAACTTGAACTTACAATATATTTTATATAAAGTAAATGCAAAAGAAACATTACTCTATAGCAAGCCTACATAGCCCAATATTTCACATTTTACAATGGTGCATTTTTATGTGCTTATAATAACTCTTTCAAAATTTAACATAAATTGAGAAGAATTGACTCTGAATTCTCATCATCTGTAGTACTGGCTCTTTAAAACAATGACTTTGTAAAAAATATCAGTTATATATATATTTTATATTTAGAATTTATCCATACATCTCATATAAATACATTGACACCAACTCTTCTAAGAATAATTTCGAATTTAAAAGGAATATTTTATTTTTATACAATGTTTTCTAGTTTTGAAACCATTTTTGCCTCTATTGTCCCATTTAATCCAAGATTACCATGAAGATTACTAACAAGATGACCATCCTCATTTTACAGAGAAAGGCACTGATTATCAAAGCCAGTAAGTGAATTGGCCATGTCTGCAAACCTTTCGAGTGGCAGAGTTGCTGCAAAAACCACAGGATTTGTGTCTGCAAGTGCAGCGTTCTAGTTTTGGAAGGGATACTGGCTTTCTTAGTCAGCTTGGACAGCCCTAATAAACACAATAAACTGGATGGCTTAAATAATAAAAGCCTGTTTTCTCACAGTTCCGGAGGCTAGAAAGTTAAACATCAATATCCGGCAGGGTTTGGTTTGGGTGAGGGGCTCATGGCCACCTTCTTTTTGTGTCCTCACATGTTGTTACCTTGATATGTGAATGTGGAGGGAGAGATCACTCTCGTTTCCTATTCTTATAAAGCTGCCAATCCTGTTGTATTGAGACCCTACCCTTCTGGCACCATTTAACCTTAATTACCTCATAAAAGCCCTGTCTCTAAATATTGTCACTGGGGATAGGACTTCAACATGTGAGTTTGGGAGAAACAAAATTCAACTCATAGCACGTACTTTCCAAAATCTAGTCAATTTTTTTTTAATTTTTTTTATTATACTTTAAGTTTTAGGGTACATGTGCACAATGTGCAGGTTTGTTACATATGTATCCATGTGCCATGTTGGTGTGTTGCACCCATTAACTCGTCATTTAGCATTAGGTATATCTCCTAATGCTGTCCCTCCCCCCTACCCCCACCCCACAACAGTCCCCGGAGTGTGATGTTCCCCTTCCTGTGTCCATGTGTTGTCATTGTTCAATTCCCACCTGTGAGTGAGAACATGCGGTGTTTGGTTTTTTGTCCTTGCGATACTTTACTGAGAATGATGGTTTCCAGTTTCATCCATGTCCCTACAAAAGACATGAACTAATCATTTTTTATGGCTGCATGGTATTCCATGGTGTATATGTGCCACATTTTCTTAATCCAGTCTATCGTTGGACATTTGGGTTGGTTCCAAGTCTTTGCTATTGTGAATAGTGCCGCAATAAACATACGTGTGCATATGTCTTTATAGCAGCATGATTTATAGTCCTTTGGGTATATACCCAGTAATGGGATGGCTGGGTCAAATGGTATTTCTAGTTCTAGATCCCTGAGGAATCACCACACTGACTTCCACAATGGTTGAACTAGTTTACAGTCCCAGCAACAGTGTAAAACTGTTCCTATTTCTCCACATCCTCTCCAGCACCTGTTGTTTCCTGACTTTTTAATGATGGCCATTCTAACTGGTGTGAGATGGTATCTCATTGTGGTTTTGATTTGCATTTCTCTGATGGCCAGTGATGATGAGCATTTTTGCATGTGTTTTTTGGCTGCATAAATGTCTTCTTTTGAGAAGAGCACTCAGAAATAATGCCGCATATCTACAACTATCTGATCTTTGACAAACCTGACAATAACAAGCAATGGGATAAGGATTCCCTATTTAATAAATGGTGCTGGGAAAACTGGCTAGCCATATGTAGAAAGCTGAAACTGGATCCCTTCCTTACACCTTATACAAAAATTAATTCAAGATGGATTAAAGACTTAAATGTTAGACCTAAAACCATAAAAGCCCTAGAAGAAAACCTAGGCAATACCATTCAGGACATAGGCATGGGCAAGGACTTCATGTCTAAAACACCAAAAGCAATGGCAACAAAAGCCAAAATTGACAAATGGGATCTAGTTAAACTAAAGAGCTTCTGCATAGCAAAAGAAACTACCATCAGAGTGAACAGGCAACCTACAGAATGGGAGAAAATTTTTACAATCTACCCATCTGACAAAGGGCTAATGTCCAGAATCTACAATGAACTCAAACAAATTTACAAGAAAAAAACAAACAACCCCATCAAAAAGTGGGCGAAGGACATGAACAGACACTTCTCAAAATTTTTTTAAATTGATATACTCTTCTAGTGTCAATATCTAGAAAGGATGATCCTACCTTGAGTCTAACTAATTCATAAATCCTTGAAAACAAGGCAGTTCAGATTTACTGGGACTAAAGAAGATATTTTTCTGGAATGTTGACACTCAATAGATAAAAATAATGAATATACTGTTTCACTAATAATAGCTATAAGAAATATAACGATTAGTTGCTTTTTCTAAGTAAATAATTCTGAAGAAAATTTTACATTGGTTTGAAAATTGCTGTAATTGTTAATTAAACCAAACTTTGGATCTAGAACCAGAAATAACATTTGACCCAGCAATCCCATTACTGGGTCTATACCCAAAGGATTATAAATCATTCTACTATAAAGACGAATGCACATGTATGTTTATTGCAGCACTATTCACAACAGCGAAGACTTGGAACCAACCCAAATGTCCATCAATGATATACTGGATAAGGAAAAGCAACACATATACACCATGGAATACTATGCAGCTATAAAAAAGGATGAGTTCATGTCCTTTGCAAGGATATGGATGAAGCTGGAAACCATCATTCTCAGCAAACTAACACAGGAACAGTAAACCAAACACCGCATGTTTTCACTCATAAGTGGGAGTTGAACAATAAGAACATACGGACACAAGGAGAGGAACATCACACACCAGGGCCTGTTGGAGGGTCAGGGGCTAGGGGAGGGATAGCATTAGGAGAAATACCTAATGTAGGTAACAGGTTGATGGGTCCAGCAAACCACCATGACATGTGTATACTTATGAAACAAACATGCACATTCTGCACATGTATCCCAGAACTTAAAGTATAATAAAAAAATTTTAGCTTTAATTTCTTTTAAGAATCAAAATCTATGAGAGTGGTAGAAGAATATGTCTTGGAAACTTAGAGAAGTTGGAAAGAATTACATATCCTATAGAAAGGTTTCTCCAAAATTCATGTGGGCCCAATGAAAAGCAAGACAAAAAAAGGAATGGTGGGGGGCGGGGAGAGAAACACAAAGAAGATGATCACTGTAATCTGGTAGGATAGATAACACTTCTTATTTCATTGTCCTAATTATGTTTCATATTATAAAAGTTAATGTTGCAAAAAATCATTTTAAGAATCATAAAAGGCATTCACACTAGTGCATCATCCAGTTGAAATTAAAAATAAAAACACAATTCTTTAATAATACTAAGGCACATTTTAGAGTTTTACTGTAAAATTCAAATCTTTCCTAAATGTTGTTGTCCATTTAATTACATAGTGAGAAATACATGATAATATTACAATTACAAGGCTATTCTTTATTTAGTCTATAGTTCATAGTATTTTAACCATAACTACCCACTTAAATACTTTTTAATGCTGCAAAGCCAAATATTCTGTAACAAGTAAACCTTAAGATTTTCTGATATGTAATCTTAAATGTTTCTGATGGCTTCTGCTTGTTTTATTGACCAGCTTTCTTTTGTAATTCTATTCTTTGGTCAGTAAATTTCCCACCAATTATAGGGGGGGATATCTGCAATTTTAAGGGGGTTAAGAGTGATGCTATTATCCTGATGAGCTTCCTTTAGAAATTCTTTCTTATCAAAATTATAAAGTCTCTCCAAATTGAAAAGTCTACTTGACATTCTATGTAATTGATATGACGGGTAAAAAAAAATACCACTATCATCAATCTTCCATGTGTCTCTGACATTGGAAACATTAGAAAAACTAAAGTGGATTTTCTCTCCAGTATCTGTGTGAGTAAGTATGAAACTCTTTCACTCTTCAGCCTTCTCTTTTAACTTACATTCAAACATGACTACTGATTGCTACTTTCTGTATCAAGAAAGTGGCTCAAATAAATCACCTGTGCAATTGGAGCCATCCATAGGTAAGTGGGACTGTTGGAGAGCTATAAGCAGGTCAATGGCCTCACAACTTAGGTTTTAATGTTATTGTTATTACTTATTAAATGAGTGAATGAATAAATGAGTATTGGGTGTTTGGAATGAATATAAGCAGTTAGGCATACAGGTCTGCTCACCACTCCCCAACCTTGCACACACCCCTTTAAAAACCCTTGCAGGAAACTCCATTTTGCAATGATTACACAAAGAACCTTCAGTTTAGATGGACAAATTCAGTCCTACCCACATGTGAGTTTGATTTAATCACAGATTAAGTATGAAGAAACATTTTAAAAACATAGCTACTATTTAGTGGGTCCAACTATGTGTCAGGAGTATTAAACATGTTATTTCATTTAATCTTCAGGAAGATGCTTTAGAGAAGCTATTAATGCCTATTGTACACAGGAGAATATAAAAGAATGGAAAGATTCAGCAATTTATTGGAGTCTCAAAATCAGTAAAGTAGTTAAGATTTCTTCTTGAAGCCTGGTTTCCCATTAGACGACATCCTCTCCTCTCAATTGCCCCCCAGAAAACTGCTTCTGAGTTTCTGGAGTCAAAAGAGAAAATCCAAGTAAAAACTAATGAAACAAGAATTAAGTATCAAACTTTACATCATAAAGGGTTAGGTTTAATTTTTATGAATTTGAAAAAGATTTTCTTTAACCCTATTCTATGAAGTAATACTAAAAATTATGCAAAGAATAAATAAGAGAGGATACTTTCATATCGTGGTTAAATCTTACCTCTATTATTAATTTCTCTATACAAGGCAATATGTCTCCTTCAAGTTTATATAGTATTGACATTGCTACACTTCTTTAGTTGCATGCAATGTTATGATCATTCTATGATCTCTGCACACTATGGCCTCATGTCAATTTGCCCTAGACAGCTGTTCACTTTGAAGCACAAGCTAAGAGATTCACAATGTTCTGAGCGTCGGACTAGCTATTTTATACATATTTTCTCAGTTTATTCTCTTAACAGACATATTGTTATTAACTATAATTAGATATTTACATATAGTTATTCATATGGTAAATAAAATAATAAGAAAATTGAGCCACAGCTACTTAGTGATAAAACAAGAGTAGGTGCCAGATCTATATAATATTTAATAAGCAAAGTCAAAGTCAGGGTACTTAGCCATCAAGCCACAGTTTCCCAAATTTCTCTCCTTCTTGTACCACCGAAATTATTTTTGTCACATCAAGAAAACAAACTAATGCTATAATATTACTTGTATTATTCCTAGCCAGTAGTTCAACTTTTCTCTTAAAATACTTATTTTAAAAAGGAAACTATATCATAATTGAAAATCACTTAATACATGAAAAGTAACCTAAAATATATATGCAACTATAAAAATTTTAAAAGAAATATTACTCATTATTGCTTGTGGGAATGTACAATGATACAGTCACCATGGAAAATAGTTTGGTAGTTTTTATTAAAGCCAAAAATGCACTTACCATACCACCCAGCACTCTTACACAATTAATACTCATGTTCAGACAAAAACACGTATAGAAATGTTTATAGAAGCTTTATTTGCAATAGACAAAAACTGGAAAAAATTGAAATGTCCTTCAGTAGGTGAAAGGTTAAACAAATTTTGGTAAATCCATATAACAGATACTACTCAGCAATAAAAAGAAACCAACTAATTGCTATGTGTAAGAAACTAGATGAATTTCTAGAGAATTATGTGACGGGCAAAGTCAATCTCCAAAACGGACATTCTCTGTGAGTCCATTTACATAACATTCTGGAAGCAATGTCACGATAGAAATGCAGAGCAAATGAGTGCCTGACAGAGATTAGGGTTTGCTGGGGAGTAGTGGGTATGAAGTAAGTCTGGGTGGAGATAGGAGCTACAAAAATGTAGCACAAGGGAACCTGTGGTGAGACAGCAGTTCAGTATCTTGATTGTGGTGGCAGTTACATGAAGCTATACATGGAATAAAATTTAATAGAAACACACACACACACAAATAAGTGTGTGTATGACTGGTGAAATTTGAATAAATTCTGTGGGTTGTGCCAATGTCAATTTCATGGTGTTGATGTTGTGCTATAGTTATGCAAGATGTTAACACTGGGGGAGGCTAGATGAAGGGTTCATAGGACCTTCGTGTACATTTTTTTTACAGCTTCCTGTAAGGTGTAATGACTTCAAGTGAAAAGTTTTTACAAAAACGGTTCATTAGTTTGTAACCTGAAATTTTACCTTTGCCACCAGCAGCATGTGAAACACACTCTGCTACAATGGACTCTGTTATGCTGTCCCTTTTCCTTGTTCACTTGACTGACAGTCAGTCTAGCTCAGTCTAAATTTCGTCTCAATGCTACTACTTCTGAAGCCTCCCTAATTTCTTTCTCTAGGGCAGACTTAGCAAGTCCCTTCTTTATGATCTCACTGCATTTTATATATATGTCCAGAGCAGCTGCTACATTTCTTGTGTTTTTTTAGTTCGGTATCCACCTTTAAACTTCAAGAACCTTGGTGGTGTTTCTGCATTGTTCCCTTTTTTTTTCTTTGACGTTATTATCCTCACACTACCAAATTTTATTGAATGAAATCCCTCAATGAGAATTCTTATAACAGATAAGACCTTTAAATATCAGTACAATTTTGCAAGCACAATTGTGAAAAGCCCATTGGTTAAAACAGGTTTTTTAAATTCAGCATTATTGGAAATGAGAGTTATTGAAACAGGACTCTAATTAATTGTAGGTGAACTAGTGTTTATGTGTGAGTATGCATGTGTCTATGTCTATGTTAGTACACATACACACATACACACAAAAGCGCAATAGGAATACTATACAGATCGTCAACTAACTAGTATTATTGTAAGTTCCTTTTGACATCTGTAGTTATAGACTTATTTGAACTCAACCCAATGCAGAATCCCTTGATAGCATAAATGTTAAAGGACAATTCCAATATGATTTTAGGCACTGGAAAAAAGTAATGAAAGAAATAAAGAAAGAAATAATGATTAAATTACATATTTTGTTTTAATTAGACCTACTAGTCACTCTTTAATAGGCAACTGTGTCCTCACGTATTTAGTATGAAAATTTTTAGCAAGTTTAGCACCATTTATCCTGATAAACGGAAAATAAAAATAATCAACTAAAAAGGGATGTTACGTTGATGGTCAAATCGTTCTTTCTACTCAGTGAATTGTGAAGAATTATTTTTGGGCTTAAATATACCTAGAAAAAAGTTTAGGATTACTGATAACATCTTGCCTTTTTGCTGTCTTATTTTAAAAGATTATTTATTTGACATTACAAAATAAGTATATGGCTATTAATCTGGAAAACATATAAGAGCTGGAGAAAAAATTATTTTTCATCAGCTTACTACCTAAAGCAATCAGTATTTACAGTTTGACTTTAGTTTCTCTTGTCATTTTTTTTCTAAACATACCTTTAAAAAAAATAACTGTGTTAATACATACAAATTTATATACATGGTGACATATTTTTATTAAACATAAGCATTGATCTTAGGGTATCACAAGTTTATTTTCTTATTTTTTATGTTCAATGCTTGAGAATCAATACTCATAAATTATCTCTCACTCTCACAATTCTTCAGAGAAGGTCTTATCCATTTTATAGATAAGAAAACTGAGGCTCAGAAAAGTGATGTAAGATGTTCAAATTAAAAAAGCTAGAGAGTAGCTATGATTCCTGTGTTGTTTTGCTTGCCCATCATCCTTTATATTGAGAACAGAATGCAATCCTTTGTCTTGGGAAACGACTCCTCCTTTTATCAGTTCCAGTGGTTTAGATGTGACTCACACATTCCCTGGCTTCTGGGTCTGCCCATGGCCCAGATGTGGGCACTCAGAGGCTGCCTTCCAAGTCCTCACAATAACTTGGTTAGAGATGGTTACATGACCCATGCTAACTCACTTCCCACCTTATCCAAAATCCTGGCTTCATCACTTATTAATAATTTCAGTCCTAACCCTTAAAACTTGGTGTTTTTCTCTAGTCTCTCCAGTTCCCAACTTCCAATGTGCCTTCAGGGATTTTGGATTGAGCCCAATCTTCCTTAAGGGCAACCTTGAGGCCATTAATAAACACCTAGTTTTAAATAATGACTTTGAGCAATGACTTAAATATTGATTAAAATCTTTCAGTAAGTAGCATCAGTGTCTTCTTAGAAGGAAGCTGCTGATCTGATCACTGTGGCCACATAGAACACAGAAAATGATGGGCAAAACTCAGCAGAGTACAAATTTGGTTTGCACCAGAATAGAGACCACATATATACACACACACGAAAATGCTGAAAGTTGTCGTCAATTCTTTAGTGAGGAAATCATTAGCAATTAACTCAGGAATATGGCTGCTCCACTGTGTAGTATGCATGGAAGTTAACTGTATAATCAAACCCACATTGTGCTAAGTACAGGGTTTAGGTTTCATTATTCTTATCAAACTTAAATAGTGTTCATAAGGGCCCAAGTTACAAAACCACCCCAGACATAGTAAGAGAGAGATCTGGCTACAATAGACCCTCCCCAATTATGAAACAACGTTCTGAGGCCAGTGTAGACAAAACCAGAGATAGCTATGTTCAGTCTGAAAAATAAAAGTTACCAAAGTCATAAGATATAATATTTTTCATAATTGATCCCAACTTTTTGGAGCTATGTCTGAATGAGGTCTGAATGAGAATAAACAGGAAACTGAAGGAGAACAAACTATCTGGTGCAGCAATGATTAAGAAGATTATTTTGCATAGACTCCCAAATCAATTTCTTTCTTAGCTAAACCTCAACTTGCATGTGTATATTGTCTCAAAAACTGAGAAATCATCTTGTAAGGTTTTCAATGGATCTCTTAGAATTCTCTGCTAATTTTTTTTCCAATGCTAGTTGGACTGTTCGTTTTGAGAAACTCGTGGTACCCCAGCAGCACTTAAATGCTACATTGCTTTTTTTTTTTTTTTAAATTTCTAGAGTGTCAAACTGTGTTTTTATGAACAGGAATATGTCTTCACAGGAAGTAAGTCACATCTGGAGAACACTACGAGGAGCTGCATGCAAGAGAAGTGTAATCTCATCCCTTCTTTTTTGATACAACATGAACATACTAAGAAAACAGAAACAAGTGATTCTTTCATTAACGTTCATTTATATAGATTAGCTCTTTGAGTTCTGAATGTTGGAAAAGTGTACAGTCTATATGTTGTTACATTTTCAACAAGGAGTTTCTTAATTTTTCTTGTCTTATAAATCTGATTGAAAAACTAGAAAGTAATAAGAATTTTTTAAGTGCTGGGATTTAATTTTTTTTCGTTGAACACCATTTCTTTACTTTCATTTTAAGGTAGAATCCCACAGGGATGTTTAGTCATTTGCTGAAACGGTTAACATTTTATTCTGTTAAAAAGTATATATTTCATATGCAACTATATTTGACGTTCATTGACAGAGTCACCATAGGAATGATCTTGCTTTATGTACCAAGGTTTAATATCATTATACTGTATGCAATATTAGTTTTTATTAGTTGCCATTAACAAGATGCTTTCTACTTGAATTCTCATTTACTTGTTCAATGCAAAAATTATCTTCGTAGAAGAGAAAAACACATCTTCAAGTGTCAGCTATATTAAATTAAAGAACTGTTTACCCTTCGTAAGAAAAGCATATGTATCTAAATAGGCATCTTTTACCGTTTGCATAGTAGATTGGAAATTAGCATTTTTGTTCATTTTCCCATGTATGCACAGTGCCTGGAAGAGTAATACTCCATGCATATCAGATCAGCCAGCCTACAATTTTTGTGCAATATATTATTTGGCAATCTAAAATTTGTAATTTGCATGAAATTGCTTAATTAAAATACAGTCACTCAGGGTATTAATTTCTCTGTCTGGCAGTTCAATGTACTAAAGGCGG